>NW_020180130.1:0-266 GCF_003031525.2 Neophocaena asiaeorientalis asiaeorientalis | reverse complement strand
TCTCCCATTCTGAGGGTTGTCTTTTCATCTTGTTTACAGTTCACAGAAGGGTTTTTAAAGGCAACATTAGGGATGAGGGTTGTACGGTGCCTGATCAGCTTGTGGACATTCTTGTGATTGGTTGATGATGAGGTAATAGGGTGGATTTTGAGAAATAACATCATCATCCGCTCTGGGGTCTACATGCTTGTGGTCAGCATGCAGTTAACTTCTTCCACCTGCTGAGGGTTTTAGTTTCTGCAAAACAACTCAAGGATATGGCTCAG
>NW_020180129.1:0-267 GCF_003031525.2 Neophocaena asiaeorientalis asiaeorientalis | reverse complement strand
GCGGCTGCGGCCCCGCAGCGTGCGCAGGACCCGCGTCGCAGCCAGACGACGTAGGACCACGAGGCCCAGCTAGGCCAGCCCCTCCATGCCGCGCTTCCGCGCCGCCTCCCGCGGCGAATCGCCGACCCTTGGCGCCAGCCTCATAGCCCTCTGCGCGCGAGGATGCTGTTCAAACCGGCGGGCGGCTCCGTGGGGGCGGGGCTCGAAGAGGACTGCGCGCTCGCTGTGCGTCCGCACGCAGCCCCGCCTCACATGGGGACGCTGCCT
>NW_020180128.1:0-267 GCF_003031525.2 Neophocaena asiaeorientalis asiaeorientalis | reverse complement strand
TGCGGAGCACAGGCTCTAGGCATGCGGGCTTCAGTAGTTGTTGCACATGGGCTTAGTTGCTCCACAGCATGTAGGATCCTCCTGGAACAGGGATCAAACCCATTCCCCTGCGTTGGCAGGTAGATCCTTAACCACTGCACCACCAGGGAAGTTCTCAGAAGCACAGTCTTAACCACTGGACCACCAGGGAGGTCCCTAACATTTAAATTGGTAGACTGAGTAAAGAAGATTGCCCTCCCTAATGTGGGTGGGCCTCATCTAATCAGT
>NW_020180127.1:0-267 GCF_003031525.2 Neophocaena asiaeorientalis asiaeorientalis | reverse complement strand
GTAATTGTCGTAGTCTTATTTTGAAAGTATTATGTTGATACTGTAAGATACAGCAAAATAGAGGTAATTTTGTTAATGTAATTAGAAACCAGAATTTTTAAGATAAAGGAAGGAATTTAAATATAAAACCCAAGAAGTGAAAAATCACAGTGACCTTACGTTTTACTTGGAAATAACTCATGACCTATTTTTCTCCATCTAAAAACTATGTTTTTATCATCTATGCACTGAAAAGGCCTAGAAGCAATACTAGTAGTTACCATCCAG
>NW_020180126.1:0-267 GCF_003031525.2 Neophocaena asiaeorientalis asiaeorientalis | reverse complement strand
TCCTCAGAAAAGCCAGGACATTGGAGGCACTCTTTACTCCTCTCCCTCATGAGTGAGAAGCCTCAAGTTGAGGGTCTTCTCCCAATCATGCAAATCCATGCCAGCTGCCACAAGCCACCCACCACTTTCACTGTTCTCAGCTACCCTCAGGCCTCCAACCTATGCTGGTTCCATCAGTGCTATAAGTGGGGAGGAAGGCGAGCCCTGAGGTAGGGCTCTGAAAGGTTGAGATGTTGGAGACACGTTCTACTCTCTCTTTCCCCAGGA
>NW_020180125.1:0-267 GCF_003031525.2 Neophocaena asiaeorientalis asiaeorientalis | reverse complement strand
CTCAATTTACAGGAGAGAAAGCTGAGGCACAGAGAGGTTGAAGAATTTGCCCAAAGTGACAATTACAATTCGGGGGCTTCTGAATTCAAGTCCAGGTCTCTTTCAAGTACATCTCACCACCTCGTTTCCTTCCAGCCCTTTGAACTTGGAGGAACATGTGCGACACAGTAGATCATATTTTTCATTTATGCCCCGCATTTGCCTTCTTTTAGGCATCCATCCTTGCGGGCCCCGGCTGGCCCACAGAGCCCTGCTTGGCAGCCCAAT
>NW_020180124.1:0-267 GCF_003031525.2 Neophocaena asiaeorientalis asiaeorientalis | reverse complement strand
GTTAATGTGGTGTATCACATTGATTGATTTGTGGATATTGAGCCATCCTTATATCCATGGATTAAATCCCACTTGATCATGGTATATGATCCTTTTACTGTATTGATTTTGGTTTGCTATTATTTTGTTGAGAATTTTTACATCATTTTTAATCAGTGATACTGTCCTGTAGTTCCCTTTTTTGTGTGTGTGGTGTCTTTGCCTAGTTTTTGTGTCAGGGTAAGACTGACCTCATAGAATGAGTTTGGAAGTGTTCCTTCCTCTACA
>NW_020180123.1:0-265 GCF_003031525.2 Neophocaena asiaeorientalis asiaeorientalis | reverse complement strand
GCAGAAGCAAGAAGAACTACAATCCTGCAGCCTGTGGAAGGGAAACTGAAATCACAGAAAGTTAGACAAAATGAGATAGCATAGGAATATGTCTCAATTGAAGGAACAAGGCAAAGCCCCAAAACACCTAATTGAAGTGGAGATAGACAAGATACATGAAAAAGAATTCAGAGTAATGATAGCGAAGATGATCCAAGGTCTTATAAAAAGAATGGAGGCACAGGTTGAGAAGGTGCAAGAAATGTTTAACAAAGACCTAGAAGAA
>NW_020180122.1:0-267 GCF_003031525.2 Neophocaena asiaeorientalis asiaeorientalis | reverse complement strand
TGATGGGACATGCTAAGTAAGTGGGGAGAACAAAAAAAGAACAGGGGTAGGAGATGAAGGAGAGAATATATTAATATTTCAGAAGAAGGAAGAATGTGGTAGCAAGGGAGAAAAGAGAAGAAAAACAGATGATAAGCAGTGGGAGAGAGTAATGATATTTCAGGAGGATGGAGTGATGGGTAAAGAAGAAATGTGGGCAGGTCATTTCAGAACTGTGGGATCCTAACAGTCCACCTAGTACCCTAGCTCTGTCCCCAAAACTCCAGC
>NW_020180121.1:0-267 GCF_003031525.2 Neophocaena asiaeorientalis asiaeorientalis | reverse complement strand
TTTTTTTTTGGTTTACTGCTTTATGAGTTTTAATAATGCAGAGATCCTTATAACCACCACCACAAGAAAGATAAAGAAAAATTCTAACACTCCTTAATCAGTCTCTCAACCCACCCCTAATCCCCAGAAACCATTGATCTGTTTGCCATTACTACAGTTTTATCTTTTCCCGAATGTCATATAAATGGAAATATACATTATGTTACATTTTGAGACTGGCTTCTTCCACTTAGCATAATGCATTTCAGATTCATCCATGTTGTTTGT
>NW_020180120.1:0-267 GCF_003031525.2 Neophocaena asiaeorientalis asiaeorientalis | reverse complement strand
CAATGTTATACCACGCGGGAGATAGCCGACATACTCAAAATCTCCAAATCAAGCACTGAAAATCGTTTGCACCTGATTGGTTATGTTCATCACGTTGATGTTTGGATTCCACATAAGTTAAGCGAAAAAAACCTTGACCATATTTTCACACGTGATTCTCTACTGAAGCATAATAAAAACGTTCCATTTTTAAAACCGATTGCGATGGGCGATGAAAAGTGGATAGGTACAACAATGTGGAACGGAAGAGATTGTGGGGCAAGCAAA
>NW_020180119.1:0-267 GCF_003031525.2 Neophocaena asiaeorientalis asiaeorientalis | reverse complement strand
CAGGGGGTGGGACCCACTTGTTCATTTTTTTAAAAAGCATTGAATTAATGTTTACACTGCTGAGTCAAGTTATTTATACATATGCTATAGGTTTTGCATCTCCAGAATATATTTGCATTAAGAGTATGATAAATGGTCCCTTAGCACATGTTTTCTCCATCCTTTCTAAAAAGTCATGCTAACAAGCGAACAGGTGTTATAGGGAGAAGGTGGAGTAACCAGAACATTCCTACGTTGCTGGTGGGAATGTAAAAGAGTGTAGACCTT
>NW_020180118.1:0-267 GCF_003031525.2 Neophocaena asiaeorientalis asiaeorientalis | reverse complement strand
GTATTGTTTCAACAGACATACTAAACAACTGGCAGCAATTTCTCATTGGTTTTTATGATCCATGGAATGATGACTTATACTGTAGGGAAGGCCAAATGCCTTTATCTACACAAGTAGTAAGTTAAAGGCAAATATAGAGGGACTCCAAAGAGTAATGCTGCCTTCAAGGACTTGAAAGATGCAAGAGTAGTGATTTCTACCACAGCCATATTCAATTTGACTATTATCCTATACACAAAATATGTGTCTTGAAAAATGATGGCTTTT
>NW_020180117.1:0-267 GCF_003031525.2 Neophocaena asiaeorientalis asiaeorientalis | reverse complement strand
AAGTTACTTTTCTTTCCTTGTCTTAAGGACTTTCTTAAGGAGTTTTAAATTCTTTGTCTGATATTTTGAACTACCATGAGTCTAATTCCATTAATTATTTTGTCTCTTGACAATGTGTTTTTTTTTCTTTCTTTCTTTCTAAACTTGAGTCTCATCACTTTTGGTTGAATGGGAGATATTCTCTGTAGAAGAGTAGAGACTAAGGTGTATGCCAGGAAAGAGAGGTAGCTCTTTTTCTGCTAGGCTATTAGTGTGTGGAGTTCAATT
>NW_020180116.1:0-267 GCF_003031525.2 Neophocaena asiaeorientalis asiaeorientalis | reverse complement strand
ATCCCTTAACTACTTATTGTGGATATAGATGATTTTACTACTTTGTCTTTCAACCCTCCCACTAGCTTTATAAATGGTTGATCTACTACCTTTACTGTGTGTTTGCCTTTACCAGTGAGATTTTTCCTTTCAAAATGTTCATATTTCTAGTTGTGATCTGGGTTTTTTTCAGCTTAAAGAAGTCCCTTTAACAATTTTGCTGGTTTAGTGGTGCTGGACTCTTTTAGCTTTTGCTTGTCTTTAAAGCTTTTGAGCTCTCCATCAAAT
>NW_020180115.1:0-266 GCF_003031525.2 Neophocaena asiaeorientalis asiaeorientalis | reverse complement strand
AAAAATACAATATTGTATTGAGCTAGAGAGTTGCTCTTGGGGTGAGGGAAGGCATCTGCTCTAGACAGGGTATGGAGAGAGGGCTCCACTCTGACACTTACTCTGTAACACCAGACAAGGTATTGAACCTCTCTCATGTTCAATTCCCTTTTCTGCAAGCAGCCAGTATCTTTCTGGGGGTGCTGGGCTCAGCACTGGCATTCATCATCTCATTCACTTCTCATAGGAACCCTGCATGGTAGATTCTATCAATATCCACATGGTAG
>NW_020180114.1:0-266 GCF_003031525.2 Neophocaena asiaeorientalis asiaeorientalis | reverse complement strand
GGGGCTTTCGATCCAGGAGCTTTATGGAATTCTGGACCCACTTCTGCTTGGGGTCAGCACAGACCTCCTTGTCTGCTTTGGTCTTGAAGCTGTGGGGAAAAGAGGGCACAGTTAAATGGAGTGTCTTGAGGATTTTGCCCAGGAGCTTGGCCCATTGGCCCCTGGACATGATTAGCCCTTGCTCCCTGGGTGAGGAGCCTGGATGGGAACAGGAAGAAGGGGAAAAGGGAGGAAGAGGCCTCTGTTCCAGAAAGGAAGTTCTGTTG
>NW_020180113.1:0-266 GCF_003031525.2 Neophocaena asiaeorientalis asiaeorientalis | reverse complement strand
GAGGCTCCTGAGCTCCCCTCCTCCCACAGACACATGGAATATACAGCTACATATGGAGCAATTCCCTCTGAAAGAGATCCAGAAACTATCTGAGCAACTCCTACACATCTGACAAATGATTTCCTACTCACATCCAAATGAGTAGGAAAGGCTGAGACACACTCTTGCCATTAACCCCACCCCCAGCATAGCAACATAGCCATCTGAGGTAACCCCCAACTCCCACATTCTCCCTGAGGAAGGGTTCAGACCACACATCTAGAGCC
>NW_020180112.1:0-266 GCF_003031525.2 Neophocaena asiaeorientalis asiaeorientalis | reverse complement strand
GTGTGTGTGTGTGTGTGTTGTCCATTAAATTGTTGGTCTATTATTATATCCATCTAACATTTGATCCTAGCTTTATAGCACATCTTAATAAATGCAGTACAAGTTATCACTCATTTATTTTTTTCTAAACTTTCTTGGTAGTTTTCACCTGTGTATTCTCAGTTGAAGCTTTATAATTTAACTCTACTCCTTTGAGTCCCAGGTGTACTTCCTTCAGTTGGATTCTGTGAGGCTTATCCAATCACTTCATAATTCATTCCTTTTTT
>NW_020180111.1:0-266 GCF_003031525.2 Neophocaena asiaeorientalis asiaeorientalis | reverse complement strand
GGGAAATATGGCTGCAAAGATAGCCCAAAGTTGACATTGTAATTACAGCTTCAGCCACTTTAGGGAGACAGGACCACCTCTCCAGGGAATCCCAGGGAAGGGAACTGGTGCTCTAGTTTGGGTCATATACCCTTCGTTGGACCTGTCACCTGTGGCCAGGAGGGCAGGGTCATGCATAGAACTACCACACACCAGTAACCATGGAGGAAGTCTTCAGAAATGGAAGGGGCAGGGTGGACAGGCAGACGATGGACCCCAAATGTTGT
>NW_020180110.1:0-266 GCF_003031525.2 Neophocaena asiaeorientalis asiaeorientalis | reverse complement strand
TCTGGTAATTACTTATTCTTCATTTCTACTTCTTTGATTTACAGTAAGTACCAAAAAGTACGGCAAGGTATTGCGTGACCAAAGATTTGAAATGTGTGTTAGACCTGGAGATGAATAGCGCATGGGGGATCCAGGTTTAGAAATTTACTTACAATGTAATCTTTCTTAAACTGACAAGATGTAAGGGGTCTTTTGATGAAGGTCATTCTTGAAAAGAAATGCTTGTATAAAGATATGTGAAAAATCACCTTATATTCTGACAGGGA
>NW_020180109.1:0-266 GCF_003031525.2 Neophocaena asiaeorientalis asiaeorientalis | reverse complement strand
ATTTAAAAGACAAATATATAAAATAGTTATTATAAGGCTATCAATGGGCACATGATACATAAGGATGTAATTTGTGACAAGTGCAGTGTAAACGAGGATGCGGGATGTAAATAAGCAGAAATTTTGTTATTATTAAATGAAAATGTTATTAGTTCAAATTTGGTTTTTCATAAATTTAAGATGCTTCATTTAACCCCTAGTATAAGCACTAAGAAAAATACCTCAAAAAATATACAGAAAAGAAATAAGAAGAGAATCAAAATGGT
>NW_020180108.1:0-266 GCF_003031525.2 Neophocaena asiaeorientalis asiaeorientalis | reverse complement strand
GGCTCTCTGAGAGCAGAGATCACCTCGCCCTCATCCCTCAGACTGCAGCGTGAGAGATCTCACTCGCCTCTGCCCCTTCACCTCCTTTACAGCTCTGAAACACCAAAAGAGGGAGGTGGGCCTTGGGTTTCCACTGGCTCTGCTTTAAAGCATCATGGCTTTCTGTTCCATACGGGAGGAGGGGGACTCAGAGGGCCCAGTCAGTGGGGCGACTTTGGTTAAGTCCCTGGTTTCTTGCTGCATAGACGAGGCTGGGGTGCGAGGAG
>NW_020180107.1:0-266 GCF_003031525.2 Neophocaena asiaeorientalis asiaeorientalis | reverse complement strand
TGGGCCAGGGGAGCTGTTTCCTTGGAACTGGACCTTTATTTCCATGTTAAGGGGTAGACATCAGCACGTGACTTTTCCAAGTTGCCACCAACTCAGGCACGGGATTAGCACATTAAAGAGAAAACCAAAAGATGTCTATAAACCCTAAAAAATGAGCACATGTGCACGCACGCACACAAAACTGACAACACAGCCAGGAAGATAATCCAAGCAGCTGTTGGCCAGGCCACAGACCCAAAGACCCAAGGTGATCAGCTTGTATGGAG
>NW_020180106.1:0-266 GCF_003031525.2 Neophocaena asiaeorientalis asiaeorientalis | reverse complement strand
GATAATCTCTAGTTGCATCCATGTTGCTGCAAATGACATTACTTCATTCCTTTTTTATGGCTAAATTTGCTCAATTCTTTCAACAAATTACCCCAAAATTGCAAAAGACGGTGTGTGTGTGGGGGGGAAATCAGTGATCCAAAGGACTTGTCTCAAATTTACAAAGATTATAGAAGAGCAAGACACATTTCCACTTCCAAAGGCAGCACTTTCACAACAGCTACGCCATTCTTACTCAGTGGTAGCCAGATCCCAGGTCCAGGCAT
>NW_020180105.1:0-266 GCF_003031525.2 Neophocaena asiaeorientalis asiaeorientalis | reverse complement strand
AATCAAAACCACAATGAGATATCACTTCATACCTGCTAGAATGGTTATGTGAAGAAAACAAAAGGGCAACTTTTATGTACTTTTGGTGGAAGTGTAAACTGGTACAATCGTAGGAATCAAAAAGAATGGAATTGGAGCCTTATCTGACATCATTCACACAATTTAACTCAAAATGGATTAAATATTTAAATGTAGGACTTGACACAATAAAAATCCTAAAAGAATATATAGGAGTAAAGCTCCTTGACATTGGTCTTGGCAATAAT
>NW_020180104.1:0-266 GCF_003031525.2 Neophocaena asiaeorientalis asiaeorientalis | reverse complement strand
AGGAAGGTGATCTCCGCATCTTAGTCTTCCGCCATCTTCCCCCTCGCCCTTCTACCGTTTTTTTTTTTTTTTTTCAGGTATATGATGTTGACATCACTAATCTTCAGGGAAATAGAACAAAACCACAATGAGTTATCATTCTTGTTGGAATGGCTTTCATCAAAAAGATAAGAGATAACAAGGGTTGTTATCTCTTATAGGTTGTTGGAGAAAAGGGAACACTTATGCACTGTTGATGGGAATGTAAATTGATTCAGCCACTATGG
>NW_020180103.1:0-266 GCF_003031525.2 Neophocaena asiaeorientalis asiaeorientalis | reverse complement strand
AGTTTATTTTTGTATATGGTATGAGGGAATGTTCTAACTTCATTATTTTACATGTGGCCGTCCAGTTTTCCCAGCACCACTTGTTGAAGAGAAGGGACATCTTTACTGATGGTAGTTCAAGCCCTGTGGGAGGTGGGACAGGAGTTATTTTTTGAGAGCTGGCTTTTCTGCCCTCAGGCTATATAATTTAATAAACACCTACAAAACAAGTGGGTTTTTAAAAAAGTTTTTAATATTTATTTATTTATTTGGCTGTGCTGGGTCTT
>NW_020180102.1:0-266 GCF_003031525.2 Neophocaena asiaeorientalis asiaeorientalis | reverse complement strand
CATTTTTTGATTGGGTTGTTTGTTTTTTGTTTGTATGTTTGTTTGTTTTTTGGTATTAAGTTGTATGAGCTGTTTGGATATTTTAGAAATTAAGCCCTTGTTGGTCGCATCGTTTGTAAATATTTTCTCCCATGCTGTAGGTTGTCTTCTTGTTTTGTTGATGGTTTCCTTTGCTCTGCTAAAGCTAATAAGGTGGATTAGGTCCCGCTTGTTTAATTTTGCTTCTATTTCTTTTGCCTTGGGAGACTAATCTAAGAAAATATTGC
>NW_020180101.1:0-266 GCF_003031525.2 Neophocaena asiaeorientalis asiaeorientalis | reverse complement strand
TGCCATACTGTGTTGAATAAAGCTGGGGAGAGTCGGTATTCTTCTTTTTTCCTGATCTTAGAGGAAGTGCTTTCAACTTTTCATCAATGAGTACAGTGTTGGCTGTAGTTGTCTTATATGGCATATATTATGTTGAGATGGTTCCTACCATACCTATTTTGTTGAGCGTTTTTATCATGCGTATAAGTTGAATTGTGTCAGAAGCCTTTTTGTATCTATTGAAATTATCATATGATTTTTATTTTTCATTTTTTAATGTAGTGTAT
>NW_020180100.1:0-266 GCF_003031525.2 Neophocaena asiaeorientalis asiaeorientalis | reverse complement strand
GGGGTTGGAGCCAGAATCAGGGCCACACCTGCTTCTCTGGTACCTTCGGACAGACCCTGGGAGGCCGAGTTGACAGGTTGGAAACAGAGTCCAAGAGGCTGGGAGAAAGTGGGACGCACGCCTGCAGCTGGTCGGGGCTGCCAGGTGCTCCAGGCAGGTGCTGCCTCCAGCTCATAGATAAGGGGACGAGGCTCAAAGTCGCCACCAAGCTGCTGGCAATGACGGCGATGGCCGGCACACCTCTGTCCTCCTGTGGTGCCCTGCGC
>NW_020180099.1:0-266 GCF_003031525.2 Neophocaena asiaeorientalis asiaeorientalis | reverse complement strand
GATTGAACATATAAACATATGAAATCCACAAGAAATGTGTCTAACATAATGCTGTACCTTTTGATGTCTACATGTTTTTGCCACTTAAAGATGACTTACAGGGCACTGAATCAAGATGACAAAGTTATCCCCAAATCCATTAAAGTATGGGGGTGCTGCTTTCAAACCCTAAATAAGAATATTTGTCAAAGAGAATATCTTTCAAGCAAGTCCACTTTCTAACTGCAGAACAAAAACCTTACTTTACAATGGTGACATCTAGCGGT
>NW_020180098.1:0-266 GCF_003031525.2 Neophocaena asiaeorientalis asiaeorientalis | reverse complement strand
TGTCACTCTCCTTCCAGCAGAGGGAAGGCGTCTTCCTGGGGGTGGGGCGGGGGGACATGTTATCTGCTGCTTCCAGGAAGAAAGAGGAGAAGGCTCAGAACGCCCTTCTGCACCTGCTGTATTGTGGAGGGAGGGGGAGTTGTTTTTGCTTTGTTTTTTGAAGTGTCCGTAGCTCAAGACGATATTCTGGTTTCCTTTACATCTAAGTCCTTTACCTGGGGTTAGGCTTCTGACAAGAGGAGGGACACATGTTTCTGACATGACGG
>NW_020180097.1:0-266 GCF_003031525.2 Neophocaena asiaeorientalis asiaeorientalis | reverse complement strand
TGGAGAGGAACCTTACAGATGTGATGAGTGTGGCAAAGTCTGTAGTCTAAAAGCATCCCTTGCAAAGCATCAGGTAATTCATACTCGAGAGAAACGTTACAAATGTAATGAGTGTGGCAAAACCTTTCATCGGAGCTCAACCCTCACTCGACATCAGATAATCCATAAAGGAGTGAAAGTATATAAATGTGATGTATGTGACAAAGTTTATAGTCGAAAATCAGTCCTTGCAATTCATCAGAGAGATCATATTGGAGAGAAACCTT
>NW_020180096.1:0-266 GCF_003031525.2 Neophocaena asiaeorientalis asiaeorientalis | reverse complement strand
GAGATTTGTGCCACGTTTTTGGTTTGCATTTCCCGTCTAGTGTATTATGAACATCCAGAATAGATCTGAGCAGTAAAAATGTGCCATTCCAGGCTATACCTACAACAGAGACATTCACCTGTACCTCAGTGTTGTGCCTGCCCTTAATCACTAAGGTTATGATGTAAGAATCACAGATGCATTTTTAGTTTAAAACATATAATCTAGAAATCAGTTATTCATATGGGCATTTTAAATTCATCTGTTTTGGTTGGATTTAGGGTCAT
>NW_020180095.1:0-263 GCF_003031525.2 Neophocaena asiaeorientalis asiaeorientalis | reverse complement strand
TTTATATGCATATAAATATGCACAAATAAATTGCTATGACACTGTGTAATCGACTTTACACTATATTTTTGTTTCATTTGATGTTTTCCAATATTTAAAGCTTATGAGATTGTGATTTTTAATGAATTTCTTGTTTTCCATTAGTTAGATCAACTATAATTTATTTGGCCATCGGCCTTTGATTGAAATTTAGCATGTTTAAAATAATTTTGTTAACATATTTATATAACTGCTTTACAATGGTGTGTTAGTTTCTGCTTTAT
>NW_020180094.1:0-266 GCF_003031525.2 Neophocaena asiaeorientalis asiaeorientalis | reverse complement strand
TATATATATATGCTTATTTATGCTTGTATATAAGTGAAAGGATGACAGCAATGGTATAAGGGATGAGAGGAATTGAGGATTATTTCGTTTCTAAAAGGTGTGCATATGACACATGAAGCGGTATAGTACTATTTGAAAGTGGACTGGGATTAATTGCAAAGGTATATTGAAAACTCTAAGACAACCACTAAAAAAAAAGTGAAAAAAGAAATACAAATGAAATATTAAAAGCAGAGAAAATAGAATCATATTATATGCTCAAAAAA
>NW_020180093.1:0-266 GCF_003031525.2 Neophocaena asiaeorientalis asiaeorientalis | reverse complement strand
TATCTGGAAAAGAAATGATAAAATGATGGTTTCAACACAGGTATATGCATTTTTGAGTGTTTTATTTATATCAAACTGGTTAAAACGTGTGTAGTTTTCAGATAGAAAAGACATGTCAAGGTAGAAAGGTACCTTTCAACTATTCATGGGCACACAAGTACACTGGGGACATTGTAAAAGTGCACATTCTGATTCAGTAGTTCTGGTGGGCCTGAATTCCTTTTTTTTTTTTTAACAAGCTCATTTTTAACTAGTGATGCCACAGT
>NW_020180092.1:0-263 GCF_003031525.2 Neophocaena asiaeorientalis asiaeorientalis | reverse complement strand
GACATTCCATCCAAAAACAACAGAATACTTTCTTCTCAAGTGCTCGTGAAACATTCTATGGGAAATATCATATCTTGGGTCACCAAATAAGCCTTGGTAAATTTAAGCAAGTTGAAATCATATCATGCATCATTTCTGACCACAGCACTACGAGACTAGATATCAATTACAGGAAAATAAAACTGTAAAAAATACAAAAACATGGAAGCTAAAAAATATATGATTAAATAACCAAGAGATCACTGAAGAAATCAAAGAGAAAA
>NW_020180091.1:0-266 GCF_003031525.2 Neophocaena asiaeorientalis asiaeorientalis | reverse complement strand
CTTGAAGCTCTAAGAAGTTCTGAAATCAAGTGTTCCAATAGAAAGCGAGAGTCCGTATTGCAGTTTTTATTACCAAATCTCATCTGGAGTGATTCAATTCAAATATTTATGAGCAATGAATAATGAATCGAGTGTAATAAATAGTTATTTCTCTTAATGATTGATACTTACGTGAAAGAAGGCAAATATTCTCAGGGGATGAAGTGTGACTGGACCTCATGATTTCAACATGAATTTTTGTTTCCTATGCAGCAAATTATGGTTTT
>NW_020180090.1:0-265 GCF_003031525.2 Neophocaena asiaeorientalis asiaeorientalis | reverse complement strand
AGGTGGCCGATCACGTGGAAAACATCATTCAGATTATTAGTATGGGGGAGGGGGAGGTAAATACAGCAGGAGTGGAGTGAACCAGGCAGAGGGTGGTAGGAGGTGAGGTCCAGAGGTAGTGGATGCCATATCAAGGAGACACGTAGGCCATTGTAAAGGCTCTTTCTCTAACTCAGGGTTTCTCAGCTTCGGCATTGTTGACATTTTGACCAGATAACTCTGTTGTAAAGGACTAGTCTTTGCACTGTAGCTTGTTTAGCGGCAC
>NW_020180089.1:0-265 GCF_003031525.2 Neophocaena asiaeorientalis asiaeorientalis | reverse complement strand
TTAGTGCTCTGGCCTGGTGTCAGGCCTGAGCCTCTGAGGTGGAAGGGCCGAGTTCAGGACACTGGATCATCAGAGACGTCTCAGCCCCACGAAAAATCAATCAGCGAGAGATCTCCCTGAGAGATCCCAGACTGAGATCTCAGTCTCAGTGCTAAGACCCAGCTCCACTCAACGAAAAGCAAGCCACAGGGCTGGATACCCAATGAAAAACAACTAGCAAGACAAGGACACAACCCCACCCATTAGCAGAGAGGCTGCCTAAAAT
>NW_020180088.1:0-266 GCF_003031525.2 Neophocaena asiaeorientalis asiaeorientalis | reverse complement strand
GCCTGGCACTTGGTCTGCATTAATGAGCCTAGGACCTGGTTTTGCATGGGCAGACCTGGATCCTGAGTCTACAGAGGCCAACCTAGTGCCAGGAACCACTGGAGTGGGCCTGGCATCTGGTTCTTAAATCTTAAAGGGCCAGTCTGTTAGTGGGATGGGAGAGGAGCCTGGTTTGGCTGGAGCAGGCCTGGAGGCTGGGCCTATGGAAGTTGGTGGTAGGGTGAGCCTGGGGCCTCAGGGGACAGCCTAGAGGTTGGATCTGTTGA
>NW_020180087.1:0-265 GCF_003031525.2 Neophocaena asiaeorientalis asiaeorientalis | reverse complement strand
GCAGCAGCAGTAACAGTAGCAGCAGTAGTAGTAATAGGAGTAGTATTTGCCATGCACTGAGCTAGTAGTAATCGTAGTAGTAGTAGCAGGAGCAGTAGAAGTGGCAGCAGCAGCAGTAGTAGTAGCAGCTGATTTGCCCAGTAATGGGCGCATAGTAGTAGTAGAAGTAGCAGCAATAACAGTCTACTAGTAGGTTTGCCAGGCACAGGGCTATTAGTATTGATAGTAGTAGTAGCTGTAGTAGCAGCAGCAGCAGCAGTAGTAA
>NW_020180086.1:0-265 GCF_003031525.2 Neophocaena asiaeorientalis asiaeorientalis | reverse complement strand
GGGGGACAGGGACTCAGAGCCCAGGGTCTACTTACTGAGCATACGGGACTCTGTGAAGTGGGTATTTTGCCATCATTCCCATAGGACAAGATGCCCATCAGAGAGGTTAAGTCACTGGTCTAGTCACAGAACTGGTAGAGGGTGGGTTTGAGGTTAGCCCGCTCCCATCTGGCCCCCAAGTGTTGGTTTTCACGTCACCCAGCAGCACACTGACTCGCAGGGTGGGAGAGGAGGAGGGAGGCCTCGCTGCGCATTACATTATCGT
>NW_020180085.1:0-265 GCF_003031525.2 Neophocaena asiaeorientalis asiaeorientalis | reverse complement strand
TGTGTGTGTGTGTGTGTGTGTGTGAGTGAGTGAGTGAGGGAGAGAGAGAAGATGGAGGGTCAGGTCCATTGACTAAGGGAATGAACACAAGAGAGGCAAATAATCCATTAACAATCTCTCTTTTTACTGTTCTGACCATGAGCTATTTCCTCATCTTGACCTCAGATGGCTTAGATGTGAATTTTCTGTCTTCACGAGCAGTGACATCCACAGAACCACACATGGCTCATGGAGCCAGAAAATTAAAGAAGTTAAAAAAAAAAAA
>NW_020180084.1:0-265 GCF_003031525.2 Neophocaena asiaeorientalis asiaeorientalis | reverse complement strand
GGTCCCGTGATCCAGGGACAACTTCCCTGGGAGAACACGCGGTGTGCCTCAGGCTGTGGCCATGTCATGCTGGCTTCAGCAGCCACAGGCTCGCACCGCATTCTGTATCCCTCCCTCTGCCCGGCCTGAGTGAGCTGGTCCCGCCTAATCAGATACTACTTTAACCCCATGCTGTCTGAGCAAAGGACAGACGCCCTCAGGAGACCTACACGCAGAGGTGGGGTCAAATCTAAAGCTGAACCCCGGGAGCTGTGCGAACAAAGAA
>NW_020180083.1:0-265 GCF_003031525.2 Neophocaena asiaeorientalis asiaeorientalis | reverse complement strand
GAAGGAGCTCCATCACTTTGGCCACTACCTCCAAGCTCTGGTGTAAGTACCACTGCCACTCTGTCTGCTGATCGTCATCCAGAGTTTTGTCATCCAACTCCTCCAACTGGGCCTGGTTGTATCTGAAGTGGATTCGATTCAACACCTCCATGAGCAAGAGGACTAGGGCGTCTTCGTACCTGTTGAGAACTGCTTCCCTGTCTCCTAGACGGCTTTTCGTTTTCCTTGTCAGATAGTCCAAAAAGAGCGTCCAGATATCCAAACA
>NW_020180082.1:0-265 GCF_003031525.2 Neophocaena asiaeorientalis asiaeorientalis | reverse complement strand
GGGGAAGCGGTAAGAAAGCAGCCTTTTTTATGTCTCATCTTCGGATTCTGATCTAGTAAGTTTGCCGTGGGGCGTGAGAATTTGTATTTCTCAGATACTGAACAAGTATCTGAGGCACTTCCTTTCTGATTATAAAATAATGTTTCCAGAAGAAAATTTGGCCATATGTAAGATAAACTCTCACCATGTATATTTGAACTTATTATGGAAAATTTTAAACTTACAATGAAAGCAGAGAGAGTAATACAATGAGTCTCCACAAGCA
>NW_020180081.1:0-265 GCF_003031525.2 Neophocaena asiaeorientalis asiaeorientalis | reverse complement strand
AAAAGGAAAAGCCCCTTGCTTTCATATTTGTCCAGGAGGCGGGACCTCATTTAAGAGCACTGATTCTGGAGCCGGGGGTCAGCCCGGGCTCTGACCCCGAGGTAGCGGTTTAGTGGGACCGGTGAACGCCCCTCTCCCAGGCCTGTGGCATCTGGGCGGTTCCTGCAGGCGCTGCCTGTCACTGCCTCATTGTTATTGCAGTTTCGCGATCCCGAGTACGGGGAATGGTTTGCCTACCTGAACCGAGAAGGGAAGATCGCCCTCA
>NW_020180080.1:0-265 GCF_003031525.2 Neophocaena asiaeorientalis asiaeorientalis | reverse complement strand
TCTTTGATTTCTTTCATCAGTATCTTATAGTTTTTGGAGTAAAGTTCTTTTGTCTCCTTAGATAGCTTTATTCTTAGGTATTTCATTCTTTTTGATGCAATAGTGAATGTGATTGTTGTATTAATTTCTCTTTCTGATTTTTCATTGTTAATGTATAGGCATGCAACTGATTTCTGTGTATTAATTTTGTATCCTGCAAATTTACTAAATTCATTGATGAGCTATAGTAGTTTTCTGGTAGCATCTTTAGGATTTTCTGTGTATA
>NW_020180079.1:0-265 GCF_003031525.2 Neophocaena asiaeorientalis asiaeorientalis | reverse complement strand
TTCATTACTCTAGGAGGTGGGTCAAAAAAATCTTGCTGTGAATTATGTGAAACAGTGTTCTGCCAATGTTTTCCTCTAAGATTTTTATAGTGTCCAGCCTTATGTTTAGTCTTTGATCCAATTCATGTTTAGTTTTGTATATGGTGTTAGAGAAGTTTCTAATTTCATTCTTTTATATTTAGCTGTCCAGTTTCCCCAGCACTACTTATTGAAGTGACTGTCACTTCTCCATTGTATATTCTTGCCTCCTTTGTCATAGGTTAAT
>NW_020180078.1:0-265 GCF_003031525.2 Neophocaena asiaeorientalis asiaeorientalis | reverse complement strand
GTGTTTTGGGATGTCTGTGACCTTATTATGATTTTAGGCAGACAGTCTGCTAACAGGTTGGGTTGTCTCCTTGTCTTGCTAGTTGTTTTGCATGGAACTTCCAGCACTGGAGCTTGCTGATCCTTGGGTGGAGCTTGGTCTTAGCATTGTGATGGAGACCTCTGGGAGAGCTCTCACCAACTGATCTTACATTGGGCCAGGAGGTCTCTGGTTTTCCAATTTCTTGAACTTAGCTCTCCCACCTCAGAGGCTCAGGCCTGACACT
>NW_020180077.1:0-265 GCF_003031525.2 Neophocaena asiaeorientalis asiaeorientalis | reverse complement strand
GCCTGAATTTCTTGCCTGGCCTCTGATCACTTTCTATTGATTAAGGAGGTCAAGAACCCTGGTCAGTAACGTTGTCATCCAAAGTAATCTAAATGTTTCAGAAGCAAACATTATAAAGGATGAGTGATTTTTAAACTGTGTAGAAGTGCACTGCCTTCAATGTTTGTTCAGACACTGCACACCAGGAACAGCTTACAGCAGATCACCTCCTACGATGGGAAGTGTATTTTCTAAAGATCTCATTTAGTATCTTTCCTGAAGTGAA
>NW_020180076.1:0-265 GCF_003031525.2 Neophocaena asiaeorientalis asiaeorientalis | reverse complement strand
GCGCCTCTAAATCAGAGTTCCACAGTGATCCTGAGACCCGGCACCTCCACAGACCTGCCACGTCCTACTGACAACTCCCAAGAGAGCAGCGTTTGCTGAAGAATTCAAGCATGTTCTTACAGCCAATGCGTTCACTTACACTCTCGGATTTGTAGATTATAAATAAAAATTTTTTTGAGATTATAAATAAAATTTTTAAGCTGAGATTTTTTTAAGTTGAGAACAGTAGATTATAAATAAAATTTTTATTTGTAGACATGATGTA
>NW_020180075.1:0-265 GCF_003031525.2 Neophocaena asiaeorientalis asiaeorientalis | reverse complement strand
CCTTACCTCCAGGCATGTGTTCATGTTGGGTGTCCAGTTAGTGACACAACGTGGTAAGATGCTCAGTTTCTCCTCGAGCAGAGTGACTTCTGGTGCGAGGTCCTTGAAGTATTCCAAGAAGAGTGTTTTCTCATGGCAACTCACACAAGGGCCATGACAAAGACTTCCTGGGCCTTTCGGACTCACCAGAAATGTGGTCCTGAGGCTGTTTGAGCACTCTGGAAATGTAGCTCTCCTCAAGGAACGTTCATTGTATTGTCCATCA
>NW_020180074.1:0-263 GCF_003031525.2 Neophocaena asiaeorientalis asiaeorientalis | reverse complement strand
GGCGGACTCTCAACCACTGTGCCACCAGGGAAGCCTGATTTCTTCATTTTTAATGGCTGAATAATATTGCATTTACCATTCATCCATTGATGAACACTTAGGTTGTTCCTATGTCTTGGATAGTGTAAATAATGCTGTGAGTATGGTGGTATAGATATCTTTCCACATAGTGTTTTTGTTTCCTTCAGACATATTCCCTGAAGTGGAATTGCTGGATCATACGATAGTTCTATTTTTAATTTTTTGAGGAACCTCTATACTGT
>NW_020180073.1:0-265 GCF_003031525.2 Neophocaena asiaeorientalis asiaeorientalis | reverse complement strand
GCTGTGTTGAGAGTAGAATGTAGGGAGATGAGAATAAACAGCAAAGGGAGACACAATTGTGGTTTAGGTCAGGTGGTGGTAAAAAGTGGTTGGATTCAGAATAACTTCTGAAAGTAGATCTTGTAGGATTTGCCGATAGTTCGGATCTAGGATGTTAAAGAAAGAAAGGATTCAAGGATGACTTCAAGGATTTTGGCCTGATCAAGAGGAATGATGGAGTTCTGTTTTAACGAGATGGAAAGACTGTAGGAAGAATAGGTCTGGG
>NW_020180072.1:0-265 GCF_003031525.2 Neophocaena asiaeorientalis asiaeorientalis | reverse complement strand
GCTTTGAGCAGAGGTATCTTTCTCCCTGGTTCAATGGAGGTTGGGAGGGAAAAGGTGCTGGGAAAGTTGCACCAGGATACTAGACATCCCCCATCCCCTTACAACTCCCCAAAATGGCTCTAGAAGAAAACAAACAGTACAAGCCACTACTTGTGACGATCCGGACTCATCCAATGCAACATCAATGTCAACCCAGTGTCTACATGCCTGGGCCAGGCACGCTGCAGACTTTACATTGTGCGAACCTTTCAAAGATCCCGTGGGG
>NW_020180071.1:0-265 GCF_003031525.2 Neophocaena asiaeorientalis asiaeorientalis | reverse complement strand
TACAGAGCATTGAGTAGTGTTCCCTGTGCTATACAGTAGGTTAAAGGGTGGTGATTTTTAAATGCTTGAATTCAAGCTATAATATTCAATTGTCTATAAAAATAATTGATAGAGCCCTGATGCCACAATATAATATGACTGTACGTGTTTACTTATGCAAATTTAACTTACATTTTTTTTGAGAACTTTAAATCATCATCCCATTGGAACTTAGAATAGTCCTATAACGAGGGTGGAGCAGGTATTACTGGCTCAATTTTAATGA
>NW_020180070.1:0-265 GCF_003031525.2 Neophocaena asiaeorientalis asiaeorientalis | reverse complement strand
GCCCCCATCCAGGACGTTTCTGTAGGAAGGGTCCCTGAGGATCCTGGGCTGCCTCACCTGCCTCCAAGGTGACCTTGGAAGGACACCTGTCAGATATTGGTGGTGGTTCACTATGCACTCCTGCCTCACGATGTCCAGCTGTGGGATGGGTGCTCTTGGGGAGTTCCTCTACTTCCCACAGCAGCAGGAGGGCAGGGTTCCCACCATCTCAGTCAGACAGAGGCCCTGGTCCCTTGCTTCAAATTCCCCAGGGAAACAGACACTG
>NW_020180069.1:0-265 GCF_003031525.2 Neophocaena asiaeorientalis asiaeorientalis | reverse complement strand
GCCTATTTCCTCTTCATTTATTTGGTCTTGTCAGTTTTTACTTTGCTCCTTCATTTGTAACATTTTTTTTTGTCATCTCAGTTTTTTGATAGGTGGGGCTGTGTTCCTGTCATGCTGTTTGTTGGCCTATGGTGTCCAGCACTGGAGTTTGTAAGCAGTTGAGTGGAGCTGGGTCTTGGTTCTGAGATAAGGACCTCTGGGAGACCTCATACTGATTAATATTACCTGGGACCTGAAGTTCTCTGTTAGTCCAGCAGCTTGGACT
>NW_020180068.1:0-265 GCF_003031525.2 Neophocaena asiaeorientalis asiaeorientalis | reverse complement strand
TTTTGTAAATAAAAATTTATTGGAACACAGCTACACTCACTTGTTTACTTATTGTCTATGGCTGCTTTCACGTAATAACAGCAGAGGTGAGTAATTGTGACAGAGACTGAATGGCCCACAAAGCCTAAAACATTTACCATCTGGACCTTTAAAGAGCGTCGATCTCTGTTTTACACTAAAACACAGAGTTCAGTGGGAAGCTTATTTGAAATGTGTTTTTCTTCAGGAGTTTTAGTTACCTATTAAAATTAAGGTTCAGGTGACT
>NW_020180067.1:0-265 GCF_003031525.2 Neophocaena asiaeorientalis asiaeorientalis | reverse complement strand
TGCCCTCAAAAAATGTCCTGAGGTGAAGAATGGCCAAAAAATTTCAAAAAAGGCAAAATTTTCAAGAAGGTAGCATGAAGCGGTAAGTTTGACTTACTCTCTTGTTAAAAAAAGTAAAATGGATAGAAGCTCAACCTCAGGAATTATTAGACACATGCAAATCTAATCTACAAAATGGTTTCAACTCACACAAGTCAACTACCATCAGCAAAAGGTCTACAAACAATAAATGCTGAAGTGGTTTGAGAGAACTGTGTACCCTCTA
>NW_020180066.1:0-265 GCF_003031525.2 Neophocaena asiaeorientalis asiaeorientalis | reverse complement strand
TGATTTACAATATTGTATTAATTTCAGGTGTACAGCAAAGTGATTCAGATCTATCTATATCTATACATATATATTCTTTTTCAGATTCTTTTTCATTATAGATTATTACAAGATACTGAATAATCCTGTGCTATACAGTAAATCCTTGTGGCTTATCTATTTTGTATATAGTAGTGTATATCCGTTAATCCCAAACGCCTAATTTGTCCCTCCCTCCCTTCCGATTTGGTAACCATAAGTTTGTTTTCTAAGTCTGTGGGTCTGT
>NW_020180065.1:0-265 GCF_003031525.2 Neophocaena asiaeorientalis asiaeorientalis | reverse complement strand
GTGGGATCTTCTTGGACCAGGGATTGAACCCGTGTCCCCTGTTTTGGCAGGTGGATTCATAACCAGTGCACCACCCGGGAAGTCCCTATCACCTTGCCTTTTGGGTGAATGCTGACACATTTTTCTAGAGCCTGTTTAAACATCATCTCCTCTTTCCTTAACCCCCCATGTAGAATCGATCTCCCCCACTTTTATTTCTCTATCTCCCTCATTTCCTCCCTTTTCCCCTTCCCCTTTCCTTCTTCCCTCCCTTCCTTCCTTCCTT
>NW_020180064.1:0-265 GCF_003031525.2 Neophocaena asiaeorientalis asiaeorientalis | reverse complement strand
AGGTGCTGAAAGAAAAAGAAAATCCTCAACTCAGGACTCTACTAAGGGGACAATATCCTTTAAAAGTGAAGGAAAATAAAACAATGAGATACCACTATATGTATATTAGAATGACTAAAATCCAAAACACTGAGAACACCAAATACCAGCGAGGATGTGGAGCAACAGAAACTCCAACTCATTCCTGTTATGAAGGCAAAACAGCACAGCCTATTGGAAGGTACTGTGGCAGTTTCTTACAAAGCTAATCATAGTCTTACCATAT
>NW_020180063.1:0-265 GCF_003031525.2 Neophocaena asiaeorientalis asiaeorientalis | reverse complement strand
CACTTTTCTATTCATACAGAGATAAAAAGTTACAGAACAGACAATTACATTTGTCTTGTTGGAGGTTTACAGGAACATCAAGATCTGACCTACATGGACTGCTGCAAGAACAAAGGATTCCAAGAAATTTGCAACAACCAACCACACCCTCTCTCCTTTTAGTCTGAATTCTAGCTGGGGTAAGGTGGTTCTTTGGGACACCAGTCCACCATCTTCTCGGTCTACTGGCTTTCTGAATAAAGTTGCTATTCCTTGCCCCAACACC
>NW_020180062.1:0-265 GCF_003031525.2 Neophocaena asiaeorientalis asiaeorientalis | reverse complement strand
CTTCAGTGCCTTGAAACTTGAGCAAGTTAACAGCTAATGTGAAGGAACCATCTCAGCTCATTTTTAACTTTTAAATTTGCCCATATATTAATTTTCCTTCTTATCTTATTTCTACTACAGAGCTAATGAGACACCTCAAATGGAATAGTATAAATTTTAAGCCGAATATATATTTAGTTATTAGTGAATGAAAGAAGGGACAATCGTATTTCAGTGAAATGGTAGTACTTTTTAGGTTTTTGTGTCACAGGGAGGCAGCAGATGG
>NW_020180061.1:0-265 GCF_003031525.2 Neophocaena asiaeorientalis asiaeorientalis | reverse complement strand
GGGCACAGTTTCACTATCTACAGTTTCAGACACCCACTGGGGGTCTTGGAACGTATTGCCCATGGATGAGGGGGACTACTGTACACCCTTGTTGGCAGGCAGAGGCCAGAAGCTGGCCCTCTCAGTCAAGGCAATCTAAATCGTTAACAGTTATTGAAAGTTATGTGAGTAATATTTAGCAAAAGCCATAACATGACCATGATTTTTGATGCATTCATTCCATTCCTGCTAGACTGTCCTATGGTAGGAGTTCTGTGGTGAAGGG
>NW_020180060.1:0-265 GCF_003031525.2 Neophocaena asiaeorientalis asiaeorientalis | reverse complement strand
TGGGAGCACGGAGTCTTACCCGCTGGACCACCAGGGAAGTCTCTGGATTTCCTTGTTCTTTTATCCTTTGGTTCTTCAATTAGCTTCATTCAAATTATGATCATTTTCTCTTCATAACCACTCAGCCTAGACGAGCAAAGCTTGCAAATGTGTGGGTGAATTTAGTTTGAGGGTCAGGATGAAAGGAGAAGTACATTCATTCAGTTCAACATTCAACCACAAGTGACTTTTTTTTTGTGTGTGTGGTACGCAGGCCTCTCACTGT
>NW_020180059.1:0-265 GCF_003031525.2 Neophocaena asiaeorientalis asiaeorientalis | reverse complement strand
TCTTAATTCCTTCAGCATTTTTATTACCTCCTTTTTGAACTAAGGGTATAGTAGACTGGTGAGATCTGTTTCATTGTTGGTTCTTTCAGGGGAATTCTCTTGTCTTTTAACTGGGAGTAGTTCATTTGCTTTTTCATTTTACTTAACTTTCTGTCTCTATGCATTTAGGAAAAACAGTTTCCTACTGTGGTCTTGAAGGGCTGTTTTTATGTGGCATCATCCCTTGTAGCCAGGTTGAGTCCATTGATTTTGGTGTGATTTTTTT
>NW_020180058.1:0-265 GCF_003031525.2 Neophocaena asiaeorientalis asiaeorientalis | reverse complement strand
ACACAACATTGTAAATCAACTATATACTTCAATAAAAAAATTTAAAAAAGAAATCTTTCAAACTTATAAACTCATATCTCTTCACCCTTTATGTTATGATTGTTATATGTGGTATAACAACATACATTAAAACTTCATAAAATAGTGTAATACTTTTAGCTTTAAACAGTTATATGGATTAAAGAATACTAAGAAGAAAAAGGCAAAAATAGGTTTTTTAATTATATTTATCCAGATGTCCATTTCTTTCTTTCTTTTTTTTTTT
>NW_020180057.1:0-264 GCF_003031525.2 Neophocaena asiaeorientalis asiaeorientalis | reverse complement strand
GGTACAAATGAACTTATTTACAAAACGGAAATAGAGTTACAAGTGTAGAAAATAAACTTATGGTTATCAAGGGGAAAAGGGGGGAGGGATAAATTGGGGACTTGGATTGACATATATACACTATTATATATGAAATAGATAACTAACAAGAACCTACTGTATAGTACAGGGAACTTAATACTCTGTAATGACCTATATGGGAAAAAAAACTAAAAAGAGTGGTTATATGTATAACTGATTAACTTTGCTGTACAGCAGAAACTA
>NW_020180056.1:0-265 GCF_003031525.2 Neophocaena asiaeorientalis asiaeorientalis | reverse complement strand
GAGGTGACTGTCTATGAAGAAATCCCAGGACCGTCAGGTGAGGGAGCTGGCACGAGAAGGAATTTCAGAGGCTTGACCGGTAAGGAGGAATGGGTACAGAGGTCGGGAAAGAGCCCCCACAAAAGGTGCCTATGAAAGAAAGGAGACATTCGGAAAGCCAGGGATTGAGGGAGGAGAGCACAGGAGCTGGGGACACGGAACACCTGGGGAGCAAGAAAGACGGTTAGGAGACGAGATCCAAGGATGAGAGAAGGGAAGAGAGGAA
>NW_020180055.1:0-265 GCF_003031525.2 Neophocaena asiaeorientalis asiaeorientalis | reverse complement strand
CCGATTCACAGGCCTCTGGACTCAGACTGAATTATATCACTGGCTTTCCTGGTTCCTCAGCTTGCTGATAGATTGTGACACACCTTCATCTTCCATTATGGTGTGAATCAATTCCTATAATAAATTATATATATTTTTTCCTGCTTCTCTGGAGCCATGTGACTAATCCCGATTTTGGTACCTGGAGTTCTTCAAGAAAAATAGAATTTTAAGGATGATTTTTCTCAATTGATTCTGAGGTTTCTGGAATTGGCTGTCTAATCTG
>NW_020180054.1:0-265 GCF_003031525.2 Neophocaena asiaeorientalis asiaeorientalis | reverse complement strand
AGCCTTGTGATCTAAGAACGAACGACATGCTCTTGTATCCACGGTAAGTGGATTAACGGTCTGATGCCTGTTAAACAGCAGCCCAGCTCCTATTTAGTCCTTTGATTTCCAGAAACAAGAGCCCAATTCTTCCCACCCTAGTTGGCCCTCTCTGGTGCCATTGATGAGGAGTGACAGTGGAGCCAGTTCTGAGACAGTTACCTTCAGACCGGGGCTCCCCACATTTGAGGAATGGGAGTGGCCCTTTCTACCCTTTTAGTGATTT
>NW_020180053.1:0-264 GCF_003031525.2 Neophocaena asiaeorientalis asiaeorientalis | reverse complement strand
GTCCCAGCCGAAGTCGTGGCCCGTCATCTGGTAGAACTTGCGGTTGAAGGGCCGGTAGAAGTCGCGCAGCCGCCGCAGGACCTGGCCGTCGATCTCGGGGTGGGGTCTGCCCTTGGTCTTGCCCAGGCAGTGAGGGCGGCCGCTGCCCTCGGCCTTCTTGAGGCAGGGGAAGCCCTTGGTCTGGTTGAAGTAGAAGTGCTTGTCGGAGATGATGCGCTTGAGGCCCAGGAAGTCCTGCACGCGGCCCAGCTCGCCGGCCGGGTC
>NW_020180052.1:0-263 GCF_003031525.2 Neophocaena asiaeorientalis asiaeorientalis | reverse complement strand
GGATCTAGAGACTGTCATACAGAGTGAAGTTAGTCAGAAAAAGGAAAACAAATATCATATATTAATGCATGTATGTTGAACTTAGAAAAATGGTACTGATGTACCAGTTTGCAGGTCAAAAGTTGAGGCACAGTTGTAGAGAATAAACTTATGGACAGCAAGGGGGGAAAGCTGTGGGGTGGTAAGGGTGGTGGTGCGATGAATTGGGCAATTGGGGTTGATATATATACACTGATGTGTATAAAATTGATGACTAATAAGAA
>NW_020180051.1:0-264 GCF_003031525.2 Neophocaena asiaeorientalis asiaeorientalis | reverse complement strand
ATCCCTGGCTGGGGAACTAAGATCCCACATGCTGCAGGGCATCTACGCCCTCGTGCTACAACTACAGAGCCCATGTGCTCTGGAGCCCGCGCGCCACAACTAGAGAGCCCGCGTGCCGCAACTACTGAGCCCGCACACCATAACTAGAGAGAAGCCCGCATACTGCAACAAAGAGCCAGCATGCTGCAATGAAAGATCCTGCATGCCGCAACTAAGATCCGATGCAATTATGAATAAAGCTGCTATAAACAACCATGTGTAGGT
>NW_020180050.1:0-264 GCF_003031525.2 Neophocaena asiaeorientalis asiaeorientalis | reverse complement strand
TTGTTCCAGCATCATTTATTGAACGTCCATCTTTGCCTCAGTGATTTTAAATGCCCTTTCATCATATACTGAAATTTCCATATATTATTCTTGTTTTTCTGGGTTTTCTATTCTGTTTCACTGGACTATTTGTCTACTCATGTACCAGTACCACAGTGTTATAATTACCGAGGCTTTATAGCATGCTTTAATGTCTGGTATCATTACTCCCCACTTACAGGTTTTCTTTTTCACTTATATCCTGGCTATTCTTGCATGATTTTT
>NW_020180049.1:0-264 GCF_003031525.2 Neophocaena asiaeorientalis asiaeorientalis | reverse complement strand
GAAGTAACTCAATTTAAACCTCACCCCACTGGATTCAAACCGAACTGGTGGGGTGTGCCCAACAGTAATCTGTATTCATCATCAACCGTGGAGCCTCCTGCAAAAAGCTCATCCAAGGGAAGAAGGACTCAGGAGCATAACCTTGGTCCAGGCCTCGGGGGCAACTCTAATACTGTTCTCACTTAGATTTCTTTTCTGCTTCAGCCCTTGTGGATTCCCGTCTTTGTCCTTAGAAGAGAGGGTGCTGTGTGTAAAAAAGTTCTT
>NW_020180048.1:0-264 GCF_003031525.2 Neophocaena asiaeorientalis asiaeorientalis | reverse complement strand
TCATGAAGTTTATATATATATATATATAGTTTATATGTGTTTATATATTTCAAGTTCCTGATCTCTTAAGTTTGAACGCATTTTACCAATCCTGCATTTGTATTCCCCCACCACCATGTTTACTGTTTTTGATGTCATATTTTACTTCTTTTTGTTTTGTGTATCCCTTAGCTAGTTATTGTGGATATAGATGATTTTATTACCTTTGTCTTTTAACATTCCTACTCACTTTATATGTGGTTGATCTACTACCTTTACTGAATA
>NW_020180047.1:0-264 GCF_003031525.2 Neophocaena asiaeorientalis asiaeorientalis | reverse complement strand
GTCATTCAGATGTTTGCCAAGGATAATAAAGCCTCTGCCCATGAGACTGCACATGGTGGAAGAGGTCCTTCCAGTTCTCTCTGTCTTACACTAGGCTGCAGCCCAGAGGTCTGTGCAGCAGTTACAAACACAGTGTTGCTATCTGGAAGGGAAGGGACTGTGGAATTTCCATTGGCTGGAGAACAACCCAGCTTTAGTTTTTCCAGATACTCGGCGTGTAAGTCTTATGACACTGGAGAACTTTGATGGCATCTTCTACTTTGA
>NW_020180046.1:0-264 GCF_003031525.2 Neophocaena asiaeorientalis asiaeorientalis | reverse complement strand
CCCCTTGAGTGGTGCCGGGCTGCATCTTGCCTGGAGCCTGCCTGCAGGTCAGGGTCGGCCCGGCCAGCGGAGGTTGTCTTGCCTCCGGGAGTGCTGGAAGTTGCCCCAAGTGCACATCAGATGTGCTACTAGCTGGCCGCTTCTCCAGGTCCACGTATATGCCACACCCACGGCCGGGAGGCAAGTCTGGTTAGGTCTTTGAGCTTTGGTCAGAAGGCTTGGCTGTGGGAGAGCGGGAATCCCTGGCCTACTTCAACAGCCTCC
>NW_020180045.1:0-264 GCF_003031525.2 Neophocaena asiaeorientalis asiaeorientalis | reverse complement strand
TAGTAATGAATTCTTTCAGCTTTTGTATGTCTGAGATAGTCGTTATTTTGCTTTTGTTTTGACAGATCTGGTTATAGAATTTTAGGTTGATAAAATTCAATTCACTACTTTAAAGATGTTATTCCACTGAATTCTCGTTTACATTGTTTCCAACAAGAATTCTGCGTCATTGCTATCTTTGTTCCTCTGTATATATTGTATAGGTTTTGCCTCTGGATGCTTCTAAATTTTTCTCTTTATTGCTGGTTTTGAGCAATTTGATTA
>NW_020180044.1:0-264 GCF_003031525.2 Neophocaena asiaeorientalis asiaeorientalis | reverse complement strand
TATTTTTTATTTCAACTGATATCTCATTGCAGTCTTAATTTATATTTCCCTAATGGCTAGTGGTGTTGAATATCTTTTCAGACACTTATTTGCCATCTGTATCTCCTCTTTGGTGAAATGAATGTTCATGTCTTTTGCCCAGTTTCTAGTTGGATTGTTTCCTTTTTTTTATTGTTGAGTTCTGAGAGTTCTTTATATTTTCTAGATATAAGGCCTTCACTGGATATGTGGCTGGCAAATATTTTCTCACAGTCTGTAACTTGT
>NW_020180043.1:0-264 GCF_003031525.2 Neophocaena asiaeorientalis asiaeorientalis | reverse complement strand
TTCAAGCAGCACCCACCAGTGAGGGTTCCTAAGAGAAGGTGTAGCCTGTCACTTTAATCTAGGAGAGAGAATACCCAGGCAATGGTTCAAAAGACGGGAAATGGCTCTAGAAAGGTCTCAGACAGAAGTCCCTTCTTAGACCCCTCTCCAGAAGAGCTGCCTAAAAAGACACGGCGCCGTTCCAGCAGGCGCAGCGGGTATCCGGAGCCACAGAACTTGGCGGCCAGGAACGGGCATGCGGACGAGCCGAGCGCGGGAGGAGCG
>NW_020180042.1:0-264 GCF_003031525.2 Neophocaena asiaeorientalis asiaeorientalis | reverse complement strand
GGTGCCGGGCTGCATCTTGCCTGGAGCCTGCTGCAGGTCAGAGTCGGCCCAACCAGCGGAGGTTGTCTTGCCTCCGGGAGTGCTGGAAGTGGCCCCAATTGCACATCAGACATGCTACTAGCTGGCAGCTTCTCCGGGTCCACGTATATGTCACACCCACGGCCGGGAGGCAAGCCTGGTTAGGTCTTTGTGCTTTGATCACAAGGCTAGGCTGTGGGAGAGCGGGAATCCGTGGCCTACTTCAACAGCCTCCGGGTTTCAGAG
>NW_020180041.1:0-264 GCF_003031525.2 Neophocaena asiaeorientalis asiaeorientalis | reverse complement strand
GCCTTTCTTAATTCCTTCAGTATTTTCATTATCTCCTTTTGGAAATTGGTGTTTATTAAACTGAAGAGGTCTGTTTCAATGTTGGTTATTTCTGGGGAATTCTCTTGGTCCTTTCGCTGGTGTAGTGGTTCCCCTGCTTCTTCATGTCACTCATCTTTCTCTTACTCTGTGAGTTTAGGAGAAGCAATTATCTACTGTGGTCTTGGAGGGCTGTTTATATTTGGGAGTGACCCTGTGTAGCTTGTGTGGGTTTAATATATTTGG
>NW_020180040.1:0-264 GCF_003031525.2 Neophocaena asiaeorientalis asiaeorientalis | reverse complement strand
GGAAAAAGTAGAGAAAATGAGAGGGGCCTCTTGGCCCTAAAGCATAGATATTGTGCCTGTTTAAGTCTTGGATGTTCATAGTTTGAGTTTTCATAGGCAGATCACATATGTAAACTCACTGATTGATGTACCCATATAGATTTATTCCATGCTATAATGTAACAAGACATAAATTCTTCAGGGCTCTTATTATCCTAAACAGGAAATTCCAATTAATTTTTAAACGGAGATTAGAATTCTGGCCAAGGTGCAGCACCAGGTGAG
>NW_020180039.1:0-264 GCF_003031525.2 Neophocaena asiaeorientalis asiaeorientalis | reverse complement strand
TAGTTATGGCAGCCCTGCTCCTGAGGAAATAGTTTTTCCTCAGCTGTTTCTCTCTTATCATATTTTCCTGGACTACTCAAACAAGCTTCCATGCTTTTCCTGCACACTGTAAAAAAACAGTTTCCTCTCTGCTGCCTATTTGTCCCAACCCATATACCTGGTGTTGTTTATTTTCCTTGCAATTATATAATGAATTTCACAAAATATGTAATTTACTTTTTGAGGGGGCAGTGCTAGTGTAAATAGTGTCTGTTTTTTTGTTTT
>NW_020180038.1:0-264 GCF_003031525.2 Neophocaena asiaeorientalis asiaeorientalis | reverse complement strand
TCGTGTCCACAGTGTCCCAGGACTGACACTTCGTCAAGCTCAGCACCTAGAACACAGATCTGATTGAGCTAAACTGGTGATGCACCTGCTTCCCAGTGAGGCTGTGGCCGCTAATGGCTGTCTCCTGCTCCTGTGTCCATGGCCTCCTCAGGATATGGGAGACACTTAGGCTGATTCCTCAGTGCGTTGTGTACTTCCAAGGCCAAGAACTTGCTGAGCAAAACATAACTTCTTTACTTTTGTGAACACCTGGCCTCCAAAAGG
>NW_020180037.1:0-263 GCF_003031525.2 Neophocaena asiaeorientalis asiaeorientalis | reverse complement strand
CGTGCAGCAACGAAGACCCAACGCAGCCAAAAAAAAAAAATGTAGCTTCCACGCACTCTTTGTTAAGACAGACACTGGAGGATGTGCTCCAACACGACTTGACAGTAAACCAAAGAGAGGCAGACAAGAAGTCAAGGAATAGAATTCGTGGAGGAAAATGAAGGACATCTCAGCCTGAAGGTTAAGGGAGTTGAGCAAGTCTAGAGAATGACCAGCCCAAATAGAGCAGGAGGGCAGAAGGCTCTTCTAGAAAGAACGTGGGT
>NW_020180036.1:0-264 GCF_003031525.2 Neophocaena asiaeorientalis asiaeorientalis | reverse complement strand
TGTAGAACTTTGGGATCTTGATCCTTAATTTTCTGTGCACTGGACAGAACACATGAATGTAGAAAACTTGAACTTGTAACAGGTGTCTGCCTTTATTTCCCTCTGACTAGTAGTGGGTGGTTCTTTAATCCGAGGATAATTCTGTTTGAGCAGATGCCAATTCCCAGTGGCATAGTCTTATGGTTTCCCTTATCCACTCTCGTAGTCTTCCTGGAAGTAATATAATCTCCTTGAGTTTTAGGCAGATATGAGGCTGTCCAGGTA
>NW_020180035.1:0-264 GCF_003031525.2 Neophocaena asiaeorientalis asiaeorientalis | reverse complement strand
CAAATGTTTAAACATGTCATAAACATATAGTAATTGAGACAGAGTGCTATTAGTAGAGGAAAAGATAAGTTAACAAACTAGAGAAAACATTCAAATTAGCTGGGAAAAAACGGACCATCTATAAACAGTGCTGAAACACCCACCCCAACTCTTCTTTTGTAAGAAGTGAGTCCTACTTCATACTGTTACCAAATGCAAGTTCATATGCCCCACATACAGTGAAAAACAAACTGAAACATCAGAGTTTGGAGCAGAGAAAGGTTT
>NW_020180034.1:0-264 GCF_003031525.2 Neophocaena asiaeorientalis asiaeorientalis | reverse complement strand
TGTGATGGTAAATGGGATTGTTTCCTTAATTTATCTTTCTGGTGTTTCATTGTTAGTGTATAGAAACACAATGGATTTCTGTGTATTAATTTTGTATCATGAGACTACTGAATTCACTGATGGCCTCTGGTAGTTTTCTAGTAGAGTGTTTAGGCGTTTCTTTTTTTAAAAAAAAATATTGCAGTATAGTTTATTTACAATGTTGTGCTAGTGTCTGCTATACAGCAAAGTGAATCAGTTTTACATATACATGTATCCACTCTT
>NW_020180033.1:0-253 GCF_003031525.2 Neophocaena asiaeorientalis asiaeorientalis | reverse complement strand
GAAACTAACACAATATTATAAATCAACTATAGTTAAATAAAAATAAATAAAAATGTCTGAACCATATTAAATATCACCACACCTCCTTTGGAAAATAGTGAAAAGAGTAAGATCAAATCAAAAAATTGATCAAATCAATTTTGCAGGCAGGCTTTTGATTTTTTTTTTTTAAGACCTAACTCTTTGAAATTACTTTTCCTCTGGAGAACAGTCAGTACCTCTGTGTGTGTGTGTGTGTGTGTGTGTGTGTGTG
>NW_020180032.1:0-263 GCF_003031525.2 Neophocaena asiaeorientalis asiaeorientalis | reverse complement strand
TCCAGTGGTTAGGACTCCGCACTTTCACTGCTGAGGGCCTGGGTTCGATCCCTGGTGAGGGGACTAAAATCCCACAAGCTGTGTGGTGTGGCCAAAAAAAGAAAAACAAGTGAACGAACAAAAAAACGATGGATATGGAACTTGAGGCACCCAGAGACTAGCAACAGCAGGAAGCCATTACCATCTTTAGGGCTGAAATGGCAAAGGGAGTTAAGAGCAATCCAGATATTGAGCTGCATGAGCTGCTTATAAATTTTGGAGAT
>NW_020180031.1:0-263 GCF_003031525.2 Neophocaena asiaeorientalis asiaeorientalis | reverse complement strand
GTTAGGGTATGGGTTAGTATTAGTGTACGGGTTAGGTTTAGGGGACGGTTACAGTAAAGCTTCGGGTAAGAGTTAGGTTTAGGTTTAGGGTTAGGATTAGGGTTAGGGAACAGGGACTGTTTAGGGTACAGGTTAGGTTTCAACAACGGTTTAGGGTTAGCGTATGTGTTTGGGTATGGTTTAGTGTTCGTGTACGGGTTAGGACTCGGGGCCAAGTTAGGATAAAGCTTCGGGTAAGGGTTAGGGTTACGGTTAGGGTTAGG
>NW_020180030.1:0-264 GCF_003031525.2 Neophocaena asiaeorientalis asiaeorientalis | reverse complement strand
AGCAAATTTCAATTATACAATACAGTGTTATCACTACAGTCGCCAGGTTTTACGTTAGATCCTCAGACCTTATTCATCTTATAACTGAAACTCTGTACCCTGTTAGCAACCTCTCCTTATTTCCCCCACCCCCCGCCCTGGCAACCACTTTTCTGCTCTGTTTCTAGCCTTCGAACTTTTTTTTTTTTTTAAGGTTTCACATATAAGTGATTCTATGCATTAATTGTCTTCCTCTGCCTGGCTTATTTTAGATTAATTACATTT
>NW_020180029.1:0-264 GCF_003031525.2 Neophocaena asiaeorientalis asiaeorientalis | reverse complement strand
CCTGTTCTAAAGGAAATATTGAAAGGTCTTTTCTAAACAGAAAACAAGTAAGAATCTATACCAAAGAGGAAGTCACAATTGGAAAGAAAATCACTTAAATGAGCCAGTACACAGATTAAAAAAACAAAAATCAAATCAAAAAATTTCTATGAAAGTGATGATAACCACAATGAACAGCAGAAGGACAAACACGAAGGTGTAAAAGAGGACGCGTCAAAATCATAAAGTGAGGGGGAGAAGGGTAAGAAAATGTAAATTTTTTTT
>NW_020180028.1:0-263 GCF_003031525.2 Neophocaena asiaeorientalis asiaeorientalis | reverse complement strand
GTTTTTAGGGTCTTTATTTTCCCCTTACCTACTACTTGGTATATATATTTGTATCCCTGTTTAATCGAAGAAATAAACCAACGCAATTCTTCTAAACCTCCGTTCGCCGTCAGTCAGAAACACCTTTTTTCTAGGGGTGCTCCCCACCTGTCAGCCACATCTCTTAGAGCTGAAGGCTCTCAATTTCTTGCTGGAGAAGGACGAGCTGGTGAACTTGTGCCGGATAAGGACACTGAAGAAAGAAGAGGTAAAATGTCCTGCTC
>NW_020180027.1:0-264 GCF_003031525.2 Neophocaena asiaeorientalis asiaeorientalis | reverse complement strand
CATCAGTTAAGTTTGGGTTTGGCCTCTAGTTTCCACATTTAGTGTCATGAACCTTAAGTAACTCACTTGACCATCCTGCGTTCGAGTTCCTTCATCTAATAAAAAGAAAGAAACAACTGGGGAACCGGGGGATCAGTGGAGCAGTGCACCTGAGAGCATTCTGTACACCACAGTGCTGTACAAACGCTGGCCTTTTTTTTTTTTTCTTCTTTTTCCCCCTAGCATCTTAGTTCCCAGACCAGGGATTGAACCCGGGCCCTCAGC
>NW_020180026.1:0-263 GCF_003031525.2 Neophocaena asiaeorientalis asiaeorientalis | reverse complement strand
GAAAGAAGGGCCTCAAACTGATATTTGTACACTAATGTTTATAGCAGCATTGAATAACTGAATACAATATCTAAAAAGTGTAAACAACCAAAGTGTCCACTAATATTTGAGTGGATAAAAAATATATATATATATATATATATACACACACATGCACAAAATGGAATATAATTCAGACTTAAAAAGGATGAAATTCTGATATGTGCTAAAACATGGGTGAAACTTGAAAACATTATGCTAAGCGAAATAAGCCAGACACAAAA
>NW_020180025.1:0-263 GCF_003031525.2 Neophocaena asiaeorientalis asiaeorientalis | reverse complement strand
TGAGGTCCCCTGCCCTCTGAGACCAGGGCTGGGGGGCACGCTTGGGCCCCTTCTGTTCCTTGAGCCTAAGTCCCAACCCCATGGCCCCCAGGGCCTTTTCCAGCCCTGTGGGTCCTCAGCATTTGCCCTGCCCACTGCCCAAACCTCACCCTTGCTTGGCTCTGCCCTCCACAGCCAAGGCCTTCCAGCACCCCCTCCTTTTTTTTTTCTCTTCCCTCCTCCTCTCTTTTTTTTTACTATTGTGGTACTGATGTACCTTCCGG
>NW_020180024.1:0-263 GCF_003031525.2 Neophocaena asiaeorientalis asiaeorientalis | reverse complement strand
GGTCAAACTGGGTAGAGGGTTGTTGTAAACTAGTATGGACACTAGGTCCAAAACCCTGTAAACAAAACAAATTTAGCAATTACTCTATTAAGGGGGTTGGGGGGAACAGGGGTATGGGCAGTGGTAGGGTGCCCGGAAAAGGAGGACTTTTTAGAGAAAAGTGCTGGCGCTTAGGTTTGAAGTGAATGGGAGGGGGGTAGAGCTGCTTAAGGGTGCCCTCCCTAGAGAAAATCTAAGGAGCAGTCTGGCTGTCGGAAAGCAGA
>NW_020180023.1:0-263 GCF_003031525.2 Neophocaena asiaeorientalis asiaeorientalis | reverse complement strand
TTCAAGAGGACTGATTTAAAAAGAAAAGGACAGCAAGAATTTTAAAAAAATATTAGAAAAGAAAAAATAAAGAAAAGAAAAAGAAACTAAGTAGGACACATGGAGTCTGTAGAACACAGTAAAGCTGTGGATTATTTCGATTATTTGCTTCTAAAACCTATTTATTACATTTACCTTCATTTTGAATGTTGACAAGGATGTATTAATTTTGATTTGTGAACAAAAAAAGCAAAACATGATGGAATCTGAACATGTCTAAAAGG
>NW_020180022.1:0-263 GCF_003031525.2 Neophocaena asiaeorientalis asiaeorientalis | reverse complement strand
TCCCTTGGTACCCGCTTGGGGAGATGCAAATAGAAGAGAAACGCAGCCTCCCCATGAGCAGTGACACCACAGCTTTTGCTTTTCTCTCTGGCTTTAACTCCGCTGTCTTACAAAATCTCCTTTGTTTGTCTAAAACCCTGAAGAGGGCATGACTGGTAATTGGCCTATCAAATGCTATTAAACCACAAAGCAGGCTATGCAGGTTCTTAAAGTTTATACCAGCTACGAAATACACCTCGAGCAGCAGCTGTGTTGGGGACAGG
>NW_020180021.1:0-263 GCF_003031525.2 Neophocaena asiaeorientalis asiaeorientalis | reverse complement strand
CTTGTTCTTAAGGCAAAAATTCAGGTTTGTGTTTGACCACTGCACCCAAGTGCACAGCTTCTCAGACTTTTTTAATGTTTTTTTATTTTTACTTATTTTGGCTGTGTTGGGTCTCAGTTGCGGTACGCAGGATCTTTCGTTGCTGCGTGCAGCTTCTCTCTAGTTGTGGCATGCAGGCTCCAGATCGCGTGGGCTCTGTAGTCTGTGGCAGGCGGGCTTAGCTGCCCCTCAGCATGTGGGATCTTAGTTACCACTAGGGATTG
>NW_020180020.1:0-263 GCF_003031525.2 Neophocaena asiaeorientalis asiaeorientalis | reverse complement strand
TGAAATCTTGCCATTTGCAACAGCATGGATGGATCTAGAGGTTATTATGCTAAGTGAAATAATTTGTCTTTCTCAAAGAGAAAAAGACTAATACCATATGATCTCAACTTACATCTGGAATCTAAAATACAAAACAGAGAAACAAAATGAAAACAGAGTCATGGATACAGAGAACAAACATGTGGCTGCCAGAGGGGAAGGGGATGGATGTGGGTGAAATAAGTGAAGGGGATTAAGAGGTACAGACCTCCAGTTATATAATA
>NW_020180019.1:0-263 GCF_003031525.2 Neophocaena asiaeorientalis asiaeorientalis | reverse complement strand
GTCCTTTGACCTCCATCTAACTATGAAATGTTTTAGAAAGACCCTGAGGCATCTCAGAGAGAAATTTTAAACTAAGTAAGATTGTTTGATATGTTAAATTACACAGAAAGCATTATCAAGTCATTATGAAGCCTCCTCAGATTATACTGTATGGATAAATGTCATTAATACAGACATTCTATATATTATATAAAGTTCCTAAAATGTGGATATGTCCTTATATATGTTATAATTGTAGTTATTATTTTAAAATGTGTGTCATA
>NW_020180018.1:0-263 GCF_003031525.2 Neophocaena asiaeorientalis asiaeorientalis | reverse complement strand
TTCACTTTCGTTACTCTATATGCATTTAAATGTTGAACTCTTACAGTCATAAACAGTAGCAACTTAATTTCAGCAAAAAGATGGTAGACCCTACACTTTCATATCAAAGTACAGGGATTCTGAAGAATGAGTTTCCTTCTCTGTAGCTGAAATTTATTAACTGGCAATAATTCACTGTTTCAAAGTCTTAGTCATTTGCCCAACTTTTGTGTAGGTCTTATTGCTTTGTATATTATATTCTGAGAAGTGTATCAGAGTCAGGG
>NW_020180017.1:0-262 GCF_003031525.2 Neophocaena asiaeorientalis asiaeorientalis | reverse complement strand
TATAACAAAGTGAATCAGCTATACATATACATATATTCCTATATATCCTCCCTCATGCATCTCTCTCCCACTCTCCCTATCCTGCCCCTCTAGGTGTACAAAAAACACGGAGCTGTTTTCCCTGTGTTATGCGGCTGCTTCTGACTAGCTTTCTATTTTATATTTGGTATTGTATATATGTCCATTCCACACTCTCACTTCTCCCCAGCTTACCCATCCCGCTCCGCATGTCCTCAAGTCCATTCTCTACATCTGCGTCTTT
>NW_020180016.1:0-263 GCF_003031525.2 Neophocaena asiaeorientalis asiaeorientalis | reverse complement strand
GTTCTCACAGCTCCTGCGGTTCAGCTTTTTATTTGTCCCCACCTCTGTGCGTAGGTCGCGTGATGCCGTCTGTTCCCTGCCCAAATAAGACTGGGTTAAAGGAGCAGCTGCTTAGGAGGCTCTGGCTCACTCATGCCAGGGGGAGGAAGGGGTCTGGAATGTAGGGTGTGCTTGCAGTGGCAGAGGCCAGCATGACATTGCAGCAGCCTGAGGCATGACGTTTGTTCTCCCGGGGAAGTTGTCCCTGGATCACGGGACCTTGG
>NW_020180015.1:0-262 GCF_003031525.2 Neophocaena asiaeorientalis asiaeorientalis | reverse complement strand
AGGCGGACTCTCAACCACTGCACCACCAGGGAAGCCCATTGACTGCTTTTCTTTTGTTTCTGCATTCCTTCACTTCCTTAGTAACTGCTTGACTCTGCTCTTTGGAATTCAGGAAAAGCCTGGGAGACTAAATCCTTTTTCTACAAACAAGGAATGGGGGATGTGGAGGGGCTTTTTTTTACCTGGGAGGATCCCGCAAGGTCCTGCCTTTTTTTATTTTATTTTATTTTTATTGGAGTATAGTCGATTTACAATGTTGTGT
>NW_020180014.1:0-262 GCF_003031525.2 Neophocaena asiaeorientalis asiaeorientalis | reverse complement strand
CCGCAACGGGAGAGGCCACAAAGTGAGAGGCCCGCATACCGCAGGAAAACAAAACAAAACAAACAGAAAACAAAAAAACCCCAAAAGGGACAAGGTGATCTGTGCACAGAAATCATTTCTAATTTAGCATCAAACTCCTTTTCTCTCCACTGAGATACTTAGGAAAATGGACACATAATCAACTAATTTTAGAGTTTCAAATCCATCCTTAGATGCTGCCCCCTTTATTTTTTTAACATCTTTATTGGAGTATAATTGCTTT
>NW_020180013.1:0-263 GCF_003031525.2 Neophocaena asiaeorientalis asiaeorientalis | reverse complement strand
CATGCTTTTATTTAAACTGCAAATATCTTTATGGTTATAAAAGTAGTATAGATGCAATTAAAAATTTAGAAGAATCCAGGTTTTAAAGAAGAAATTTCCCTTAAACGCTACCACCAGAGATAATTATGTGAACAGTTTGTTGTTTATTTTTCAAGGCCTTTCTATTACAAACTATTTTTTAAATGTTTTTCTAGATTTTATTTATTTTTTTATTTTTGGCTGTGCCGCGTGGCATGTGGGATCTTAGTTCCCCGACCAGGGAT
>NW_020180012.1:0-263 GCF_003031525.2 Neophocaena asiaeorientalis asiaeorientalis | reverse complement strand
TTCTCTTCTTTGTTCTCGCAGCTCCCAGAGGCTCAGCTTTGATTTGTCCCCGTCTCTGAGTGTAGGTCACTGGAGGCGTCTGTTCTTCTCTGACAGGACGGGGTTAAAGGAGCCGCTGATTGGTGGCTCTGGCTCACTCATGCCGGGGGGAGAGAGGGTCACGGAGTGTGGGGTGAGCCTGTGGTGGCAGAGGCAGGAGTGATGTTGCACCAGCCTGAGGCTCACCATGCGTTCTTCCGGGGGAGTTGTCCCTGGATCCCGGG
>NW_020180011.1:0-263 GCF_003031525.2 Neophocaena asiaeorientalis asiaeorientalis | reverse complement strand
AGAAGATTATAATCAGTGAGCCTTAGATTATGACTGGTGTAGCGTCATTGTGCTAGGCAGCCTCTAAGATGGCCCCCAGTGATCCTCACTTCCTGGTATTCACACCTTCATCTACTCCCCTTTTGTAGAGTGTGGGCTGGACTCATTGATTCACTACTAAAAAACAGAATGTGGCAAACAGGATGAGACGTCATTTTTGAGATTACATTGCAAAAAGACTGGTTGCATCTTTGCCATCCTCTCTTGCTTTCTTGTTTGCTTGC
>NW_020180010.1:0-263 GCF_003031525.2 Neophocaena asiaeorientalis asiaeorientalis | reverse complement strand
CCATCCTGACCAGATGATAAGGATCGATATGAAGGCAAGATGAGTGATACTTAGGAGAGGGAATCAACACAAGTTAGTGATTAAGTGAATGTGAAAAGCAAGGAAAAGGAGTACAAGGATTGCAGATTGAAGGCTCGAAACAGGAAAATGAAGCAGGCTAAGTAATCAGTCTGTCGTTTAGGTTGTGCTTTTCTTTAGGTGACAGGTCCTACTTTGGATATGTAAGTTTGAGTTGTCTGTGGGACATCCAGGCCAAGATGTCT
>NW_020180009.1:0-263 GCF_003031525.2 Neophocaena asiaeorientalis asiaeorientalis | reverse complement strand
ACTGCAAAACAAGCTTTCCCCTAGAGAGAGAGTGGTTTCTTTCTGTTAACTGGGTAAGAATCGGACATATTTAAGAAAGAGGGTGGAATCAACTGCTTTCTCAGTGTGAATCCTAGGCGTGTTTTAGTCTGGGGGTATATTCAGCAGTGGGTGTTTAATCAGAAATACTTATTCTTTTAGGATAAGTCTTCCTTTTGATTGAGAATTTTCCATCTCTGAGGTTTTTGTACCTTCCTGGAGACAAGGGCATGCCTCAGATCTTT
>NW_020180008.1:0-263 GCF_003031525.2 Neophocaena asiaeorientalis asiaeorientalis | reverse complement strand
TATTCATCAGGGATATTGGTCTGTAGTTTTGTTTTCTTGTAATGTTCTTATCTTGCTTTGGTATCAGAGTAGTGCTGGCATGATAAAATGAATTTGGTAGTGTTCTTTCCTCTTCAGTTATTTTGGAAGAGTGTGAAAAGGATTGGTGTTAATTCTTCTTTAAATGTTTGGCAGAATTCACCAGTAAAACAATCTGATCCTGGGCTTTTCTTTGTTGGGAGATTTTTTTTTTTTCTTTGAGGTATGCAGGCCTCTCACTGTTG
>NW_020180007.1:0-263 GCF_003031525.2 Neophocaena asiaeorientalis asiaeorientalis | reverse complement strand
TTTATCATATGACCAAGTCACTTCAGCTATGAACCAAAGGGGAAACTAACATCTAAAGGAGTTGACAAGGTCTTTCAGAGTGAAATTCTATGCATGTTGTTCTAATAGAGAGGAATATATCTAAGAGGTGAGATGAGAGATAAGGAGAGTGTGAGAGTGCACGAAAGGAAATTTTGGACATTATCATCAAAGGTAGTGTTTTTCTAATCTAGTCATAAGCTTACCTCCCCAGATGTTTGCATGTGCTCCTACCAGCCATCTCT
>NW_020180006.1:0-263 GCF_003031525.2 Neophocaena asiaeorientalis asiaeorientalis | reverse complement strand
TCATCCTGACCAGATGATAAGGATCGATATGAAGGCAAGATCAGTGATACTTAGGAGAGGGAATCAGTACAAGTTAGTGATTAAGTGAATGTGAACAGCAAGGAAAAGGAGTACAAGAATTTCAGATTGAAGGCTCGAAACAGGAAAATGAAGCAGGCTAAGAAATCGGTCTGTCATTTAGGTTGCGCTTTTCCTTAGGTGACAGGTCCTACTTTGGGTATATAAGTTTGAGTTGTCTGTGGGACATCCAGGCCAAGATGTCT
>NW_020180005.1:0-263 GCF_003031525.2 Neophocaena asiaeorientalis asiaeorientalis | reverse complement strand
TTTGGATTTGCATTTCTCTAATAATTAGCGATGTTGAGCATTGAAGAAGATATCTTCTAATCCTAGTTTTTTGAGAGTTTTTATCATGGAAGGTTATTGAGTTATGCAAAAGGCTTTGTAAATGTCTCTTAAGATGATCATGAGGATTTGTCTGGTATTCTGTTAGATGTATTACACTGTGATTTCTTTCTTTTATATAAATTTATTTATTTTTAATTTTGTCTACGTTGGGTCTTCGTTGCTGCGCACGGGCTTTCTCTAGT
>NW_020180004.1:0-263 GCF_003031525.2 Neophocaena asiaeorientalis asiaeorientalis | reverse complement strand
CGTGGAGTCCTAACCACTGGACCACCAGGGAATTCCCTAGGCTTTCTATCTCTTTATTTTAAGTTTGTTCATACATTTTCTTGACTTTCTCCATATATTCATTTAGTTCTTTGAGCATTTTTAAGACATTTTTTGAAGTCTTTGTCTAGAATATCTGCCATCAGTTCTTTTTCAGGGACAGTTTCTGTTGATTTATTTTTTTCCTTTGAAGGGGCCCTGCTTTCCTGTTTTCTTTATACGCCTTGTGGTTTTTTTTTTTTTTT
>NW_020180003.1:0-257 GCF_003031525.2 Neophocaena asiaeorientalis asiaeorientalis | reverse complement strand
CTAATTATTAGAGAAATGCAAATCAAAACTACAATGAGGAGACAACACCTTCAATTAGCTTGGCGTCTCCCGCAGACACCACTGCATCCCTGGGATATCCTACTCCACCTGCGCATGAGCGTCTCCTGTTTCCAGGTGTAAATAGAGACTGGGTGGACGGAGATTGCAGACTGCAAGAGGAATGACCATACGGAGGAGGGAAATTTGGACACAGAGACCCAGGAGGAATGCCATGTGACTACTGAGGCAGAGATTGG
>NW_020180002.1:0-263 GCF_003031525.2 Neophocaena asiaeorientalis asiaeorientalis | reverse complement strand
TGGTGTATCACATTGTTTGATTTGTGTATATTGAAGAAACCTAGCATTCCTGGGAAAAAATCCACCTGTTCATGGTATATGATCCCTTTAATGTGCTGCTGGATTCTGTTTGCAAGTATTTGTTGAGTAATTTTTCATCTATGTTCATCAGTGATATTGGCTTCTAGTTTTCTCTCTTTGGGTCATCGTTTTCTGGTTTTGGTCGGAGGGTGATGGTAGGTCCCTAGAATGAGTTTGGGAGTGCTCCTCCCTCTGCTATATTT
>NW_020180001.1:0-262 GCF_003031525.2 Neophocaena asiaeorientalis asiaeorientalis | reverse complement strand
GCCCACTAGAAAGACAAGATCCAGCCTCATCTACCAGAACATCAGCACCACTCCCTTCCACCAAGAAGACTACACAACCCACTGAAACAACCTTAAGCAATGGGGGAAGACACCAAAAACAATGTGAATGATGAACTTCCAGCCTGTGAAAAGGAGACCCGAAACAGTAAGTTAAGAAAAAGGAAAAGACAAAGAAATATACAGGGGATGAAAGAGAAAGATAAGAACCCACCAGACCAAACAAATGAAGAGGAAATAGGCA
>NW_020180000.1:0-263 GCF_003031525.2 Neophocaena asiaeorientalis asiaeorientalis | reverse complement strand
ACAGGATGAGAATTTAAATATAATGTATGTTGAACCTAGGTAGTGCTAGAGGTATATGCAGGTAAGGGACCCTACAGGTCCATACCACAGTACTGATCGGGAGATTTTTACATGTGCCCTGCAGAGAGGTGGTGGTGTCTCTAAGAACATTATTGGCCTTGAAGTACTGCCAGGTTGATGGTTCCCTCATTGATGAAAGTGACCAAGATTATTTGCAGGCGTCATTGTAGAGCAAGTTGTTTCCTTAAATGTATTTGTCATGT
>NW_020179999.1:0-263 GCF_003031525.2 Neophocaena asiaeorientalis asiaeorientalis | reverse complement strand
AAGATAAATAAGTACTAAGGATATAATGTACAACATGATGACTATAGTTATCAGTTCTCTATGAAATATAAGAAAGTTGTTAAGATACTAGATCTTAAGAGTTCTCATCAAAAGGAGAACAGTTTTCTTTTTTCTTTTTTATTGTATCTGTATGAGATGATAGATGGTAACGAAACCTATTTTGCTCATCATTTCACATTATATGTAAATCAAACTTTCCTGCTGTACACTTTAAACTTATGCATTAATGTATGTCAATCATT
>NW_020179998.1:0-263 GCF_003031525.2 Neophocaena asiaeorientalis asiaeorientalis | reverse complement strand
CCCTTCTGAGGTGAGAAAAATAGTGAATTTGCTAATGATTTCTCTCATAGGCATCTATATCTTCTGCATTTTTGAGAACCTTTTACAAGTCCCTAAGTTGCTTGCACAACCCTCAGACACTGTGATGCTTCGGGCCCTAGAGAAGGATGCTAAGCGTCTACCATGTTTGCGGTCTCAAGGTACCATTCCTTATAAAAGCTCAGGAAATAGCTAGGTGGCTTGCAGAACTAACCACCATGACGGTTCTCTCTGGTTGAGGGGTT
>NW_020179997.1:0-263 GCF_003031525.2 Neophocaena asiaeorientalis asiaeorientalis | reverse complement strand
TCACATGCCCAATGCAAGGGAGGCGGGAGAGATTTTGCAGTGATGTACAGAATGGACATGATTAAGAGACTGTGGAAAACAAGAGACCAGTTAAGAGTCTGTTGAAGTAATATGTGCTAGGGCAAAGGTAATGGCATTGGGGACGGGGAGGATAGCACAAATCTGAGAGCTATCTGGAAGAGAAAACCTGCAAGATTATAGTACAGATTCCACTTAAGGGATAGAGTAGAGTCAGAAATAAGTTCTGAGGTCTCTTGTGTATA
>NW_020179996.1:0-263 GCF_003031525.2 Neophocaena asiaeorientalis asiaeorientalis | reverse complement strand
ATTTTCAGTGAGCAGAATTCTCCCTACAATCCAGCCCATCTTTTCCAGTAATGGAATTTCTGTGGCAGAATAGCTCAGTTAAAAGACTTTGGGTGCCAGAGTAGAGAATGTGTGTCCTAATGCACGATCTGAAGAGGATCTGTCAGGTGTTTTACAAGTGCAAGGGATTTTAATGTAATTTTTGAAAGCATATTTACCTACACAGAAGGGGACTGAAAAGGTACTCAAGGGTATACAAAATAAATAATTCATGTTCTCCCTCT
>NW_020179995.1:0-263 GCF_003031525.2 Neophocaena asiaeorientalis asiaeorientalis | reverse complement strand
TAAAGTGAATGAGTTAATGTTAAAGATGTGACTACCAGCAAATGCTGTGAAGAACAAAGTCCCTGTAGATCAAATATATACTTTGACTTAGCACTTGTAAAGTATTATTTTTCACTGGACTTCAATTTTATTGTCCATCATTATGACCTTAACAGAAATATTTTGATGAACTCTTTTCTTAGTTTCAAATCATGTCCTTATTGTGGCTTACAAAGGAGCAGGTCCTTAGCTCTCTCTCCAATATTTCCAACTATATTTCCTTT
>NW_020179994.1:0-261 GCF_003031525.2 Neophocaena asiaeorientalis asiaeorientalis | reverse complement strand
TTCTGCCCATGTTTTCCTCTAAGAGTTTTATAGTGTCTGCCATTACATTTAGGTTTTTAACCCATACTGAGTTTATTTTTGTGAATGGTGTTAAGCAGTGTTCTAATTTCATTCTTTTAAATGAAGCTCTCTAGTTTTCTCAGCACCACTTATTGAAGTGGCAGTTATTTCTCCATTGTATATTCTTGATTCCTTTATCAAAGATAATGTGACCATATGAGTGTGGCTTTATCTCTGGGCTTTCTATCCTGTTCCACTGAT
>NW_020179993.1:0-263 GCF_003031525.2 Neophocaena asiaeorientalis asiaeorientalis | reverse complement strand
AGGAAGGAAAGAAAGAAAGGAAGGAAGAAAGAAAGAAAGAAGGGAGGGAGGAAGGGAGGAAGGAGGGAAGAAAGGAAAGAAAGAAAGAAGGTAAGATAAAATAAAATAAATTTATTAAAATAAAAAATATTTATTAAGAAAAAAAATTTTTTTAAAGAAAACAAAAAATGGACAGATAGAAACCCTAGGACAAATGGTGGAAGCAAAGTTATATAGACAAATTCTCACACAGAAGCATACACATACATACTCACAAAAAGAGG
>NW_020179992.1:0-263 GCF_003031525.2 Neophocaena asiaeorientalis asiaeorientalis | reverse complement strand
CAGGCAGATTCTCAACCACTGCGCCACCAGAGAAGCCCCTGGTCCTAATTTTTAAATTTTATCTTAATCATTCTTTAAAGTATACTTTTCTCTCCAAGTCTTAATTTTGGTTTAAAGATAATAACTCTGAACCAGGGGTTGGAGTCAGTGAGAGGTTGATCTCTGGTTTTTAGAAATGTATGTTTATTTACCTGAAAGAAAACAGGTAGTTGGATTTGGGCCCAGAAAGGGCAAGACCAGATTTTGCATTTCTTTTTTTTTTT
>NW_020179991.1:0-262 GCF_003031525.2 Neophocaena asiaeorientalis asiaeorientalis | reverse complement strand
GGAATCTAAAATATGACACAAATGAACATATCTATGAAATAGAAACAGACTCAGAGACATAGAGAACAGACTTGGTGTTGCCAAGGTGGGGTGGGGGAGGGAAAGTCTGGGAGTTTGGGATTAGCCGATGCAAACTGTTGTATATAGGATGGATAAATGGCAAGCTCCTACTGTACATCACAGGGAACTATATTCAGTATCCTGTGATAAACCATACTGGAAAAGTATATGAAAAATAATGGATATATATATATATATATAT
>NW_020179990.1:0-248 GCF_003031525.2 Neophocaena asiaeorientalis asiaeorientalis | reverse complement strand
TGTGTGTGTGTGTGTGTGTGTGTGTGTGTGTGTGTCTTGGCCAGCTTGATGGGCTGCAAGTGGTATTTCACTGTCCTTGGTTGTTTTGCTGAATTTAAATACTGTTTTTCACCTCCTTCCCCTGTGCCCACTTCCTGCCCTTTTCCCCATTCTCAGAAAAATAATTCAGCTTCATTGCAGGAAACAAATCACAAAGTGGACAAGTTAACAGAAGAAAATTAATGTCACCTGTAATCAATCCTAATGAG
>NW_020179989.1:0-262 GCF_003031525.2 Neophocaena asiaeorientalis asiaeorientalis | reverse complement strand
GGCCAGGCCCAAAGGCTCCTCCGATTTACTTCTGGGAAGAGCTAGACTTAATAAAGGAGTCATGGCAAGCTAGAGCGAGGCCGCCAATACGATTAAGAAATTCTTGGAAATCTAGCTGTACATCAGAGTCGAGGTCCAGCTTCTTCATCATGTGGTCAAGGACACCAGGGTCCTTCTTGTTCTTTGTGAAGGCACCCAGCTCTGTATTCATGAAGATAAGTAACTCGGCCTTGGAGAGTTTGCTGTTGTTACCGTCCCTTCC
>NW_020179988.1:0-262 GCF_003031525.2 Neophocaena asiaeorientalis asiaeorientalis | reverse complement strand
TCTCTTTTTCTCTTCCAGTGCTGCCCCAAGATCAGCCACTGTCAAAAAGGTACAGTGAGTGGCAACAGTAAAATGGCAGATGGGGAAGCTTTGTCCCAAGAGAGCACTTTTTTCCTTTTTCCAGAGGAACTGCAGAAAGAGACCCCTATTGTCCAAAGTGGGGTGTGTGCGTGAAATCTTCTTAAGTGTTTTCTATTGTTGCTTTGACTTGAGGACCACCACAGTCCTATAGGGGCCAGAAGGTGGTGTTAACTCTGGAAGA
>NW_020179987.1:0-262 GCF_003031525.2 Neophocaena asiaeorientalis asiaeorientalis | reverse complement strand
GCTTTACAGATGGCCCCGCCCACTCGCCGCAAACCCCGCCCCGTAGACTGGTTTATTCACTTCCAGCCCCGCCCCGCCCCTACCTATAACTTCGGGTCCCCCTTAGGCTCCAGTCCGCGTCCCTCTTGCTCTTGGCCCTGCCCCCAGTCCCGCCCCGTGGCTCCCGCCCCGCCTCGCCGCCTTCCTCCGAGACCAAGGCCAGGTCCCTACCGCAGCCGCGGCGCCAGCAGGAGGGAGAGAAGGAGGAGGGGGGGAGAGAGGC
>NW_020179986.1:0-262 GCF_003031525.2 Neophocaena asiaeorientalis asiaeorientalis | reverse complement strand
TGGCATCGTCTGAGGAGATTTAAAATGATTTTATTGGTCTAGGATGACCAACCGTCGGTGTGAGGGTTTTTAAAAGTGCTTCAGATGATTGTAATGTGCAGCCATATTTAGGTGCCACTGCTTAAGCTTTTGGACTGCTGCTACTTATTTTAACCTCGTCTTCCTATGAGAATATCCAACTGTAGTTGAGGTTTGTTTTTTTTTCTTTTTTTTAAACTGTTTTATTATAAGATTTACTGTCTTAAATAAGATTGAATGTACA
>NW_020179985.1:0-262 GCF_003031525.2 Neophocaena asiaeorientalis asiaeorientalis | reverse complement strand
GTCATTGTGTTAACATCATGATCTGCTGTTGATGTGATTAAACGCTGTTGGGAAGGTGATGGGATTCTATTTCTTCTAGTAGCTTCTCAAGGTACTGAATCAAGACTCGTCTTTTGAACCTAAAAACGAAAAAGAAACTTTATTATCCAAAAGGTCCTCAAAGCATTTATGATGCGTGAGGCACCGTGTGGGATACAACGTGGGACTACTGGCCATTCACGTGGGAAATAGAAAATGTATGTCCGTGTAAAGATAGGGCTTA
>NW_020179984.1:0-262 GCF_003031525.2 Neophocaena asiaeorientalis asiaeorientalis | reverse complement strand
TTCTTTGGATAAATATCCAGAAGTGGAATTGCTGGATCATACGGTAGATCTTTTTTTAATTGCTTGAGGAATCTCCACACTATTTTCCATAGTGGCTGCAGCAATGTACATTCTTACCCATAGTGTTCAGTCTTCCTTTTGCTCCACATCCTCACCAACACTTGTTACTTGTGGCCTTTTTGGTGATAACCATTCTCACAGGTGTGAGGTGATATCTCATTTGATTTTGATTTGCATTTCCCTGATGATTAGTGATGCTGAG
>NW_020179983.1:0-262 GCF_003031525.2 Neophocaena asiaeorientalis asiaeorientalis | reverse complement strand
GTTTCAAATTAGAGCAAAACACAGAAAGCTCTTTAAATTAACTTCAGCAAGTTTAAGAATATGTAAATGATAGATTCATATTTATTTCAGAATATCAATTCAGACTTGTAATGACAGATAAAAAAGATAGGTCTTTCAAATTCTAAATTTTCAATGTTACTCAAGACAATTTTCAAAAGAGAGTTCCTTAGTTTCTATAGATTATATTTTAGTAGGAATTCCAGTTCTAATTTTAGGTTTATTTGTGTGTTTACTTATTTAT
>NW_020179982.1:0-262 GCF_003031525.2 Neophocaena asiaeorientalis asiaeorientalis | reverse complement strand
AATAATTTTTAAATGCGTAAATGTTTTGCTAATTCTTATACTTAGGTCAATAACCAATAAATAGTATCACTCACCATGCCTTGGTGGCTCTGTAAGAGCTTTTATGAAATGAGCTCTGTCCTGTTAGGGCACCAGAGCTGAATCATTGCCTGATTCTGCCCTTGAACACCTGAGGAATAGTTACAAAAACTACTTAATCCTTTTAAGTCTCAGACACTTAATTTAATGAAGACCCATGAAAATAGTATGTTGTGTACTAAGA
>NW_020179981.1:0-261 GCF_003031525.2 Neophocaena asiaeorientalis asiaeorientalis | reverse complement strand
GGAATATCAGTCAGCCATAAAAAGGAATGAAATTGGGTCATCTGTAGACATGTGGATGGACCTAGAGTCTGTCATACAGAGCGAAGTTAAGCCAGAAAGAGGAAAGAAATATATCATATATTAACGCATATATGCGGAATGTAGAAAAATGGTACAGGTGAACCTATTTGCAGAGCAACAATAAAGATGCAGACATAGGGAACAGACATGTGGACACGGCGGGAAGGAGAGGGTGGGATGAATTGAGAGATTAGGATTGAC
>NW_020179980.1:0-262 GCF_003031525.2 Neophocaena asiaeorientalis asiaeorientalis | reverse complement strand
GCTATTTGCTGCAACATGGATGGACCTAGAGATTGTCATACAAAGTGATGTAAGTCAAACAGGGAAAGAAAACTATCGTACAATATCATATATGCAGAATCTTAAAAAAAAAGATACAAGTGAACTTCTTTACAAAACACAAACAGACTCACAGACTTAGAGAACGAATTTATGATAGAGGGAAGGGTGGGGGGACGGATAAGGAGTTTAGGACTGACATATACACACTGCTATATTTTAAATGGATAACCAACAGGGACCT
>NW_020179979.1:0-262 GCF_003031525.2 Neophocaena asiaeorientalis asiaeorientalis | reverse complement strand
GAGCTGGTTCTTTGAAAAGATAAACAAAATCAACAAGCCAATAGCTAGACTAACCAAGAGAAAAAAAGAGAGAGAGGAATCCAATAAAGTCAGAAATGAAAGAGGAGGAATTACAACTGATACCACAGAAATACAAAAGATTTTGAGACTCCTAAGAAAAATTATACACCAACAAATTCAACAACCTAGAAGAAATGGATAAGTTTCTAGAAACACACAAACTTCTAAGACTGAATTATGGAGAAATAGAAAATCTGAATAG
>NW_020179978.1:0-262 GCF_003031525.2 Neophocaena asiaeorientalis asiaeorientalis | reverse complement strand
AACATTGTAAATCAAATGTACTTCAATAAGAAAAAAAGATATAGAGGTGCCTATCCCATCACATATTGTGAGTTTTACAGGGTTACAGAATCCTGGGTGGTGCCAGGGCCTAGAGGGCAGAGTCACAATAATTTCAGAATTACTTAGATTTGAAATTCCAGAAATTCTATTAAGTCAGAAGTGAGAAATGTGTGAGTCCTCTTGACCACAAAAGTATTCAATGAAATATATTACAGTATTTAAGAGAGAAGGTCCTAAGCCT
>NW_020179977.1:0-262 GCF_003031525.2 Neophocaena asiaeorientalis asiaeorientalis | reverse complement strand
AAGCCCGCGCAGCAACGAAGACCCAACACAGCCAAAATAAAATAAATAAATTTATTAAAAAAAGAAAATAAGTAATAGAGTAACAAATTATATAATGTTTTATGTAATTTATTAGTCTGTTATGGTATAAAAAGTTTTTAATAATTTCATTCATATTTTAAGATACAACTCAGATGTGAGAGCCAATGTCAATCATACTGTTTGGGATGGATGCCTCTGAGATTTTTTTTTTTTTTTTTTTTGCGGTACCTGGGCCTCTCAC
>NW_020179976.1:0-262 GCF_003031525.2 Neophocaena asiaeorientalis asiaeorientalis | reverse complement strand
CCTCCAGAGCGATAACGGACCCTTTATAGCCAAAATCACACTGCAGCTCACAACAGCGCTAAGGATAGGCTACAAGCTACACACCTCTTGACACCACCAGTCTTCATGGAAGGTGGAGAAAATCAACCATATTGATTGATGAAGGTAGACTAGGGTCTGCAACACCTGTCTGGCAGGAGGAAGTGTCAGAAGAAGAGAGCTTCGGCCCATTACCCCTTAAAAATAGGGCATCTAGTCTCTCAGGGGGCAATGAGACAGGCTG
>NW_020179975.1:0-262 GCF_003031525.2 Neophocaena asiaeorientalis asiaeorientalis | reverse complement strand
TTCAAACACTACAGATATTACCACTACTGCTGCTACTACTACTTCTACTAATACTGTTGCTGTTACTAGTACTACTACTAGCCCAGTCCATTCCAAGTGCTACTACTATTATCACTACTGCTGCTGCTACTGCTACTGCTGCTATTACTACTACTGCTGCTATTAGGACTACTACTAACCCAGTGCATGGCAAGTATTATTGATATTACCACTACTACTGCTGCTACCACTACTACTGCTGCTATTACTACTGCTGCTACTA
>NW_020179974.1:0-262 GCF_003031525.2 Neophocaena asiaeorientalis asiaeorientalis | reverse complement strand
TTTGCTCTCATATTTTCTACACTCAGCCTCTAGTAATTTGACAATTACAAGTCATATGTCTTACCCCAAAACTGGTTGTTCTAGACGTTTCTGCTCTGATACAATTATGTATATGCCTAAATCTTCATTTGGGGAAAGAATGTTACCTTGTGGCCTCAGTTCCCTGATAGATGTAAGATGAGTTGTTGATTTTATGTTTGTCACATTTTTCTCTTGTTACATGGTGAGAGAGATGACTTTCAATCTCCTTGTATGCTGTATG
>NW_020179973.1:0-262 GCF_003031525.2 Neophocaena asiaeorientalis asiaeorientalis | reverse complement strand
CCGCCCCCCGCCTAACCAACAGCCAGGGGCCCGACCCCTCCAGCCCCGAGGAGCGCGAGCCTCCCTCGCTCCTCGGCTCCGGGACCGCCGCCACCGGCCGCAGGGTGAGGACGCCGGGCCGGGGCCACGAAGGCGGCCGTTCAGCGGTGGGCGTCCCGCGCGCTCGCAGCCCTCCCTCCTCGGCGCCCCTCGGGCCTCCTCGCGGCGGGGCTGTCCCCACGCGCCCGGGGGGGCTGGCCTCTGGGTCTGCGGACGCCGGACT
>NW_020179972.1:0-262 GCF_003031525.2 Neophocaena asiaeorientalis asiaeorientalis | reverse complement strand
TGATGCACCTTCACCTTATAAATCTTTTCCACTTACATTATCTTGTTTATTTTTTCCCAAATCCTGGAAGACCAGATCAGGAATGATAACCTAAACTCACTCTTTTACAGATAGGGAAACTGAGTCTCTGGGAGAGATGGGAGGGAATTTTTCCAAGAGTATTCAGCTAGCTAGCTATAAGGGGCAGAACCTGAACTCAGGTCTTCTGACTCAAGGCCTGTTGTTTTACCCACCATGTCATGTGATCAAGAAAAACAGAACT
>NW_020179971.1:0-262 GCF_003031525.2 Neophocaena asiaeorientalis asiaeorientalis | reverse complement strand
TTGTCAATTTCTGCAAAACATAACCTGGGATTTTGGTAGCAGTTTTTGGACTCTTTAGATCTATTCATGGAGTACTTCCACCTTAACAGAATTAAGCCTTCTGACCCATGACTATGGGGTTATTTTCCAGAAATTTAGAATTTTTTCTTAATTTCTTTAACAAGCTATTGTTGTTTTCAGTGTACCAGTCTTTTTGCGTTTTCTCAATGTCATCACATCAGTGTACAAGTCTTATCCACCTTTTTCCTCACTTCTACTGAAT
>NW_020179970.1:0-262 GCF_003031525.2 Neophocaena asiaeorientalis asiaeorientalis | reverse complement strand
TTTTGGTGTCTGTCCCCAGTGGCTAAGGTTGGATCAGTGGGATATGTAGGTTTCCTGGTGGAGGAGACTAGTGCCTGTTTTCTGGTGGATGAGACTAGTGCCTGTTTTCTGGTGGATGAGGCTAGATATTGTCTTTCTGTTGGGCAGGACCACGTCTGGTGGTGTGATTTGGAGCATCTGTGGCCTTATTATTATTTTAGGCAGCCTCTGTGCTAATAGATGGGTTGTGTTCCTGTATTGCTAGTTGTTTGGCATAGGGTGT
>NW_020179969.1:0-262 GCF_003031525.2 Neophocaena asiaeorientalis asiaeorientalis | reverse complement strand
TTTATTTTATTATTAATTGACTTTTTATATTATAGTGCAACATAATTAGTTGTGTATTTGTAGTGCTCCAGACGCTTGACTGTGTTCTATATGTACATATCACTATTATCTCTTAGATTGTGATCCCATGAAATTTATTCCACAGTGTTGAGAACACTTGTTTGAGTTCAATGGAGATCCTGGCTGGTATCAGTTTGATATATATAGTATGCATGTGTTAAGCCCAGCCTCGTAGTTTATAGCTCTCCCAACCTTCTCCATC
>NW_020179968.1:0-262 GCF_003031525.2 Neophocaena asiaeorientalis asiaeorientalis | reverse complement strand
TTTTCTTGATAAAATCTTATCTGAAACATCGAAAGGGCAGAATCTGCTTAGGTGAAGGAGTATGGTGGTAGTGATGGGACCCAGAGGCTCACTCTTGCTTGGACTCCTTTTAATCCCTTTCTTCCAAAACCTGCAGTGGTCTCTGAATTTATAGAGCGACTGCAGGGCTTGGTGGAGATGCTTGATAATCATTGATTTTATCCAGTTCTCTCCTATTACAGAGAGGTTGGGTTGCTTGCCCAGGGTCTTTGAGCTGGTATAT
>NW_020179967.1:0-262 GCF_003031525.2 Neophocaena asiaeorientalis asiaeorientalis | reverse complement strand
CCAAGCTCCAGGCCTGCGTGAGCGCTCGGGGCACCCGGGCCGCGTCTGGGCTCTGGCCACCTGTACGTGCCCCTCTGTCCCAGGCCCTGCCTCACACCCTCAACGCCACCCTCCTCTGTCCACAGGTCCCAGCTCGGCCCACAGCAGGCCCCAGGCCCCGGGGCCGCCTCCACCACTGGCTGCACCGGCTCCAGGAGGCCCCGAAGAAGGTGAGTGACCGGGGAGGGGAAACCGATGGCTGGGCTCAGCTGGGAGCCCAGAC
>NW_020179966.1:0-262 GCF_003031525.2 Neophocaena asiaeorientalis asiaeorientalis | reverse complement strand
TCTTGAACACCTAGTATGTGCCAGGCACTGTGCTAAGTGTTATAGCTGTATTAATTCACTTAATCCTCATACCAAGCTTTTGAGGTATGTACTGTCATTATTCCCACTTTATAAATGAGAAAGCTGGAGTCACGAGATGAAATAAGTTGCCTGAAGCCACACATCTATTAAATGATAAAGCTTGGATTTGAATCCGAGGCATCAGGCTCCAGAATCCATCTTTTTAGCCACTACACTAGGCTGCCCTATTTCAGTTTGATGT
>NW_020179965.1:0-259 GCF_003031525.2 Neophocaena asiaeorientalis asiaeorientalis | reverse complement strand
TGTTCTAGTTCTGTGAAAAATGCCATTGGTAATTTGATTGTACTGAATGTGTAGACTGCCTTGGGTAGCTTGGTCATTTTAACATTGATTCTTCCAATCCAAGAACATGGTGTACCTTTCATCTGTTTGTATGGTCTTCAATTTCTTTCATCAGCATCGTACAGTTTTCAGAGTACATGTCTTTTGCCTCCGTAGGTAGGTTTATTCTTAGGTATTTCATTCTTTTTGATGTGATGGTAAGTGAGATTGTTTCTTTAAT
>NW_020179964.1:0-257 GCF_003031525.2 Neophocaena asiaeorientalis asiaeorientalis | reverse complement strand
CTCTCAACCACTGCGCCACCAGGGAAGCCCCTGAATTTTAAAATTTAATATAATTTAATTTTTTTATACAGCAGGTTCTTATTCGTCATTAGTTTTATACACATCAGTGTACACATGTCAGTCCCAATTGACCAATTCAGCACACCACCATCCCCACCCCACCGCAGCTTCCCCCCCTTGGTGTCCATACGTTTGTTTTTTATATCTGTGTCTCAGCTTCTGCCCTGCAAACTTGTTCATCTGTACCATTTTTCTAG
>NW_020179963.1:0-262 GCF_003031525.2 Neophocaena asiaeorientalis asiaeorientalis | reverse complement strand
TCTGTCGGTGTTTTGTGAATCAGCTGATTTGTATCAATTTTTAGAATCCGTATGTAAGTCATATCCCATGATATTTATCGACGTCCATCTGATTTACTTCACTTGGAGCATCTCGAGGTCCTTCAGTGTTGCTGCACATGGCAGTATTTCCTTCTTTTTCATGGCTGAGTAGTATTCCATCGTAGATATGTCCCGCATCTTCTGTATCCAGTCATCTGTCGGTGGACATTTTGCTTGCTTTGGTGTCTCGGTTGTCGTATAT
>NW_020179962.1:0-262 GCF_003031525.2 Neophocaena asiaeorientalis asiaeorientalis | reverse complement strand
GTTAAAGGAGCCGCTGATTCGGGGGCTCCGGCTCGCTCAGGTCGGATCACTTGGTGTTTCTATATCACATTTTGGTAATCCTCACAATATTTCAAAATTTTTCATTATTATTATATTTGTTACGGTGATCTATGATCAGTGAGCTTTGATATTACTTCTGTAATTGTTTTGGAGCATCACAAACTATGCCAATATGAGACTGTGAACTTAATGGATAATGTTGTATGTGTTCTGACTGCTCCACCAACTGGCCATTCCTCTG
>NW_020179961.1:0-262 GCF_003031525.2 Neophocaena asiaeorientalis asiaeorientalis | reverse complement strand
GGGACTCAAAAAGTAGGGGAGGGCAGGTCTCCTGGAGAGTGGGGAGGCGGTAGGAGCCTGGACTTGAGGAGCCTTTGAAGGCACGTGGTGGGGGAGGGGACACTAGCCAATGAGAGGGGAGAAATGAGGCCCTTCCTAGGTTTGAAAAGGGGTGGGGTGTGTCTGGAGACAAAGCCCCCAAGGGTGGAGCACTTGGGCAGAGTGCTACTGAAGTGGAAGGAGGAATGGGGAGCTGTGAGAGAAGGCCTGTGGCCACCACTTT
>NW_020179960.1:0-262 GCF_003031525.2 Neophocaena asiaeorientalis asiaeorientalis | reverse complement strand
CTAAACCACCCTGTTGCGGGTGCTGCGGTGTGTAGGTGGGGTGACTCCTGGGAAGGAGGCCTGATGCGGGAACCTCACCACCAGCAGCCGTGGAGACTGGGTCACTCTTTGAATCTCCTGCATCCCAGATGATCCCACACGATTTGGTCGCACTTAGCTTCTTTTTATCTGTAGGAAGGCGCACCTAGATTCTGAAATTTTTTTGCACCCTAAAAGCAAGGGACACGACAGCTTTAAGGGGCTGCATTTGCAGGCACATCCT
>NW_020179959.1:0-262 GCF_003031525.2 Neophocaena asiaeorientalis asiaeorientalis | reverse complement strand
TTGTAGGTTTTTACCTTGCTCCTTCTTCTGTGACATATTTTTTTTGCCACCTCATCTTTTTTTCTTTTTTAATTTTTTTGATGGGTGGGATTGTGTTTCTGTCTTACTGTTTGTTTGGCCTGAGGCTTCAAGCACTGGAGTTTGTAGACTGTTGGATAGAGCTGGGTCTTGGTGCTGAGACGAGGATCTCCGGTAGACCTCACTCTCATGAGTATTCCCTAGAGTCTGAGGTTCTCTGTTAGTCCAGTGGTTTGGACTCAGA
>NW_020179958.1:0-262 GCF_003031525.2 Neophocaena asiaeorientalis asiaeorientalis | reverse complement strand
CCATCTTTGCTCCATTGAATTGCTTTTGTACCTTAATCAAAGCCCAATTAGGCATATTTGTGTAGATCTATTTCTGGGATCTCTATTTTGTTCCGCGGATCTATGTTTCTACCCTCTGCCAAACCACAGCCTTGTGATTACTGTTGTTATGCAGTAAGCCTTGCCATCAGGTAGAATGAGTCCTCATACTTTTCTGCCTTTTCAAAATCAGTTTAAATATGGTAGGTCCTGTGCCTTTCCATCCTAATTGTAATTTTTATTT
>NW_020179957.1:0-261 GCF_003031525.2 Neophocaena asiaeorientalis asiaeorientalis | reverse complement strand
GGCCCGCGTACCGCAAAAAAAAAATAATAATAAATAATAATGATGGCCATAACCTATGAAATTGATTTCTTAACCCACTAATGGGTTGTGATCAACAGTTTGAATGAAAAACACTCATTTGAACAATGATGCTTTAAACAGCCATATCTACTTCTTTTTAGCTCCTAAGTATAATTGGATTCTCCAATCAACTAAAAGGAAAAAAAAAGCAAAAGGCCTAGGAGGAGCTTCAAGATGGCAGAAGAGTAAGACACAGAGATC
>NW_020179956.1:0-262 GCF_003031525.2 Neophocaena asiaeorientalis asiaeorientalis | reverse complement strand
TTCCTGTTGCTCCACATCCTCGCCAGCATTTGGTGTTGTCATGTTCTGAATATTGGTCATTCTAATGGTGTGTAGTGGTGTCTCATTGCTGTTTTCAATTCTTTTTTTTAAAAAATATGTATTTTAATTCTCCTTTCCTCTAAGGATTATTTTCAAAAATCAGAAATGGGCATAAAAATTTATGCACAAATAATTCAGCAAGAGACATTCACAGAAGGATGGACAAAATGAAAAGGCAGAGTACTTTGTACCAGATGAAGGA
>NW_020179955.1:0-262 GCF_003031525.2 Neophocaena asiaeorientalis asiaeorientalis | reverse complement strand
ATGGAAAGCTCTGTTTAAGAATCCATACAAATAATAAATACGTGCTTGGAAAGAATGTGAAATGTTCATATACGATGCACAAATACATTAAAAAGAAGAATCACAAGATTTATTGTTTTACTTAGTTGAAACCAAAATTTTCCTTACGGTTGGCTTATATTTCTCTCCCCAATGAGATTTTATCCTTTGTCATCCAGTGAACAAATTCCTTTTGACTTTCCTTTTTTTCTTTCTTCATTCATTCATTCATTTATTCATTTTT
>NW_020179954.1:0-261 GCF_003031525.2 Neophocaena asiaeorientalis asiaeorientalis | reverse complement strand
CCATATCTTGGCTATTGTAAATAATGCTGCTATGAACATTTTAGTTTATTGAGAAACATCTATGTTTTTTTTCTTTTTTACAGTGAATGCATCAATTTATATTCCCACCAACAGTGTAAGAGTTCCCATTTTCTCTACATCCTCAGAAGCACTTGTTATTTGTGTTTTTTTTTTTTTAATTTTTGCATTTTATTTATTCTTTTATCTAGCTGGTTCTTATTAGTTACCCATTTTATACACATTAGTGTATATATGTCAATC
>NW_020179953.1:0-261 GCF_003031525.2 Neophocaena asiaeorientalis asiaeorientalis | reverse complement strand
GGAGCTGGCGGGGAGGGCGTTTGTCCGGAAAGCCCGTGGCCGGAGGGCTCCTAGCGGGCCGTTTCTGCCAGGCCCGCGGCCGTGGCTGAGAAGGTCCCGCGTCTGAGAGGCGTGGATGTCCGGGCCGCAGTTTGGAGAGGCGGCAAGAGTGCGAGGCGCGAACGGACTGGAAGGCAGTAAAGCGCTGCCATAGGGCGGGCCAAAAGGCTGGCTTGTCAGGAGTGGGATTCGAACCCACGCCTCCAGGGGAGACTGCGACCT
>NW_020179952.1:0-261 GCF_003031525.2 Neophocaena asiaeorientalis asiaeorientalis | reverse complement strand
GTACAGTTTAATTTTTCCCTATGGGTAAGGGGTCCAAGCACAATTTATGAAGACAACATCCCTCCTCGACTTCTCAAACAAGCAGCACCATATCAGATGAAATTGTGGTGGCGGAGAGGGGGCTGGAAGACGGGCGGAGGGGGGATTTGTCCGTGGTAGTGCAGGAAACCACTGCTGCAAAGAGCTATTTCTGGCCTCACTACTAGGTTCCTCTGATGCGGTAAATATCGCCGCACTGGGATCCCCTTATCTTGAAAACTA
>NW_020179951.1:0-261 GCF_003031525.2 Neophocaena asiaeorientalis asiaeorientalis | reverse complement strand
GAATTGTTTTGTAAATAATTTCTGCCCATTCCTGTACCTCATTGGACAGCATTAGTTACGGCATTTAGACCCCTGTCTGGTACCGAGTAGCTGTCATTACACATCTACTGAATGATTAAACGAATTAATGAAAGAAGGAACACTCAAGCTGTAGCAGTCATGTCATGGGCATGGTGGCTAAATAAACCAAAACTTGTATGCTATTAAGGCCTATTTATAATCAGCTTCTAAAGAGGAACAGCTTATAAATAAATAAATAAA
>NW_020179950.1:0-261 GCF_003031525.2 Neophocaena asiaeorientalis asiaeorientalis | reverse complement strand
GAGAAGTGGAGGCGGGACGGGACTGGTGCCCCTGAGGGGCATCTGGGGGAGGAGAAGGGATCCATGCCTGAAGGAGGAAATTAGGGGACCACTGGGAGGACAGAGGATCAAAAGGGAGCATGGCCAGGTTTCCTCTGCCCACTTGGACCCCCAGAAGCCTGCTGAGATCCTGGGCCTGATCCTGGGCCTCTGCCCACCGAGGGCCCCTCCAACCATATGTGTCCTGAGGGAGTGGGAGGGAGGGAAGGGGGAGAAAAAGTA
>NW_020179949.1:0-261 GCF_003031525.2 Neophocaena asiaeorientalis asiaeorientalis | reverse complement strand
GTGTCCTGCACTGTAGCTTGCTGGTCATTGAATGAAGCTGGCTGTTGGTGTTGAGATGGAGATCTCAGGGATATTTTCGCTGTTTGATATTACGTGGAGCTGGGACGTGTCTTGTGGACCAGTGCCCTGAAATTTGCTCTCCCACCTCAGTGGCACCACACTGAATCCTGGCTGCTGCACCAAGAGCCTTTTATCCACATGTCTGAATGGGAGAAAAATTAGAAAGAAAGAGGATAAAAGAAAAGAAAATAAAGTAAGGTA
>NW_020179948.1:0-260 GCF_003031525.2 Neophocaena asiaeorientalis asiaeorientalis | reverse complement strand
ATAGCAGAATAAATGAGGCAGAAGAATGGATAAGTGAGCTGTAAAACAGAGTGGTGGAAATCACTGCCATAGAACAGAATAAAAGGGGAAAAAAAGAATGAAGAGAAATGAAGACAGTTTAAAAGACTTCTGGGCCAATGTCAAATGCACCAACATTCTCAGTATAGGAGTCCCAGAAGAGAAGAAACAAAGAAAGGACCTGAGAAAATATTTGAAGACATAATAGTTGAAAACTTCCCTAATATGGGAAAGGAAACAGT
>NW_020179947.1:0-261 GCF_003031525.2 Neophocaena asiaeorientalis asiaeorientalis | reverse complement strand
TAGTAGCCCCAGATTTGCCCTGCAGTGGGCCAGTAGTAGTAGTAGTACAAGTAGCAGCAATAGAAGTACTATTAGTAGATTTGCCATGCACTGCGCTAGTAGTATTTATAGTTGAAGCAGCAGCAGCAGTAGTAGTAAGAGTAGGGGTATTCGCCATGCATGGGACTACTAGTAGTAGCAGTAGTAGAGCAGTAGTAGAAACAGCAGACATAGGAGTAGTTATAGTAGTAGTATTTTCCATGCACTGGGCTAGTAATAGTA
>NW_020179946.1:0-261 GCF_003031525.2 Neophocaena asiaeorientalis asiaeorientalis | reverse complement strand
TATATATATATATACAGATATTAGTGGGATTCAACTTGGGCCAAGTGGGTAAAACTCTGTGTCCTCCTCGGCTGAATAACAACCCATTGTTGGCTCCAAATGCTGCTGGCCTTCCCTCACAAAGGACCACTTCCACAAGCTGCAGCATCTCATGCCGTCCCAGAAGAGGACCTGCTGGTACCCAGGTCCCAGCTTCATTTTATTACACTGCTGAAACTTATTTTCTGAAAAGCTTCCAGAAAATAACCTGACCACATTGTA
>NW_020179945.1:0-261 GCF_003031525.2 Neophocaena asiaeorientalis asiaeorientalis | reverse complement strand
GCTGTACCATTTTGCATTCTCACCAGCAATGAATGAGAGTTTCTGTTGCACCACATCCTTGCCAGCATTTGATGTTTCAGTGTTCTGGATTTTAGCCATTCTAAAAGGTATGTAGTGGTATCTCATTGTTGTTTTAATTTTGTATTTCCCCAATAGCATATGATGTTGAGAATCTTTTCATATGTTTATTTGCCACCTGTATATCATCTTTGGTGGGGTTTCTGTTAAGGTCTTTGACCCATTTTTTAATCAGGTTGTTTG
>NW_020179944.1:0-261 GCF_003031525.2 Neophocaena asiaeorientalis asiaeorientalis | reverse complement strand
AATAAACAGTCAATGAAGAAGAACAGAAACCCCAAACACAGACCCTGTTACATATAAAACTTGAGTTTTTATAAAGTTCTGATTTCCAATCAATGGCAAAAGTATGAATTATTCACTAAATGATACTAGGACAATCTACAGGTATGCCTTTCTTATAGCAATCCTACATCCACATAAAAACTGCATTTTTGGTGCAAGATTAAAAGGTATTTTGCAAAATGTGCAAGGTTTTCATGCCTGATAGAGTAGCTGTAGTGACAG
>NW_020179943.1:0-261 GCF_003031525.2 Neophocaena asiaeorientalis asiaeorientalis | reverse complement strand
CATTTTGGGGGCTCATAACTGGGGGGATGGGGTTGCTACTGACCTCTAGTGGGTAGAGACCACGGATGACCCTACAGTGCATAGGACAGCCCCTCTCAACAAAGAATGATCCAGCCCCAATGTTAATGGCATTAAGGTTGAGAAACTCTTATCATGTTTTTAGGCAGGTAGTACGTTATCATCCTGTTCGTTAAAAATGCTTCCATAGGGACTTCCCTGGAGGCACGGTGGTTAAGAATCTACCTGCCAATGAAGGGGACA
>NW_020179942.1:0-261 GCF_003031525.2 Neophocaena asiaeorientalis asiaeorientalis | reverse complement strand
GAAGTGCAGAGTCTTAACCACTGGTCTGCCAGGGAAGTCCCTATAATTAAGGTTTTTGTTTGTTTCTGTTGTTGTTTTTGGGTCTAGATATGAGTGTCAACTAGATCAGCCTAAAGGCAGGAAGGAGGTCAGGAATTTCTTTTCAGGAGACACTTAGGGGTGAATTTAATAGATGGAAAGATGATAAGGGATTAAACCAGGAATATTTCAGTGGCAATAAAGAGGCAGGGATAGATGGAAAGATTTCAGGGATAGCATGGG
>NW_020179941.1:0-258 GCF_003031525.2 Neophocaena asiaeorientalis asiaeorientalis | reverse complement strand
CTTCTTGGATTGATCCCTTGATCATTATGTAGTGTCCCTCTATGTCTCTTGTAATAGCCTTTATTTGAAAGTCTATTTTGTTTGGTATGAGGATTGCTCCTCCAGCTTTCTTTTGATTTCCATTTATAGGGAGTATCTTTTTCCATCCCCTTTTTCCATCCCCTCACTTTCAGTCTGTATGTTCTAGACAGCATATATATATGTCTTGTTTTTGTATCATTCAGCCAGTCTATGTCTTTTGGATGGAACATTTAATCC
>NW_020179940.1:0-261 GCF_003031525.2 Neophocaena asiaeorientalis asiaeorientalis | reverse complement strand
TTAACTACTTGATGAAGCATTCTTCATTCCAGAGAAGGTCACAGTTCAACCCTCATCACCTGACGCCAGATGATCTCTGGATTGAGGGAATGTGGGCCCTGCATGCACTACAGTCCCTATTAGTAACCCTGCCCCTTGATTATAAAATTCCTTACAGCCACTCCCCTCCCCCCCAGTTCTTGGGACACACAGTTTTGAGGGCACTAGCCTGCTGTGTCCGCCTTTGCCTGACAAAGCAATAAAGCTATTCTTTTCTACTTC
>NW_020179939.1:0-261 GCF_003031525.2 Neophocaena asiaeorientalis asiaeorientalis | reverse complement strand
TCCAAAATAGTACAAATAATAATTTTTCTGAAAAATAATGACATGCCAGACGCCTAACGTTTCTTAAACCTATGAGTCACTGATGTGTGGAGTTTTGATCTACTATCTCTGGATTCAAGGCCGCCTAAACACATCACAGTATCTTGTTAACAAAAGTCACGATACAGTATGTCTTAAAGGTTTTACTTCACACCTACAGAAAACCACTGAGAGCACTGCATTTACCTTTCCTAGTGGAATTTCAGTAGCAATATTTATCCT
>NW_020179938.1:0-261 GCF_003031525.2 Neophocaena asiaeorientalis asiaeorientalis | reverse complement strand
GCAGACAGAAATGTGTGAATGAACAGATTCTAACAGCCTTTGAGAATCACTTGTAGATTGTGTATTTATTAAATGCCTTGGCTCTTCAACTCTGCCTGGTTAAGCCATTTGTACTTATGCAAAACACCAAAAAAACCCAAAAAACAAAGCACAAAAACCTACTAAAGGTTACAGTTGCGTTGAAGAAAAATTCCTTGATTCTTATCAGATGGACCCTTCACTTGCCTTCTGATTTAGAAAGGAAGACAGCGTTTTTGCAAT
>NW_020179937.1:0-261 GCF_003031525.2 Neophocaena asiaeorientalis asiaeorientalis | reverse complement strand
TATACCTGTGAATACAAACTAATATTACAGCATATTGAATACTATAGGAGTAAAAAATCTATACCTCTCATATAAATATTAAGTGTCTTAATTCTATGGGATATTCTATTGGGCTTATAAAATGTATAAGACGTAAATCACAGAATTTCTCGAAATGCAATAGTTCTAATTTGAAAGTGGTTAAAGTCAAAACTTTACAAATGGGCCTGGTCTTACTCTGCAACAGATGGATTAAGCAAGGACATTTAAGCTCATAGCCTA
>NW_020179936.1:0-261 GCF_003031525.2 Neophocaena asiaeorientalis asiaeorientalis | reverse complement strand
TCATGCCTCTGGTACACCTCCCTGGCAGGCAAGTGGAACCTTTTCTGTAGCTTCCCACTTTCAATAGAAATTTATTGAAAAATTTTCTTGATAGCAAAATACTTAAAGATTCCTTCCCCCTGCTCATCCTTCAGTTATCTACTGGAAAATTACAGAATTGAAAAGGTTTTGCCCCCAGTTGTGATCAAAACATGGAATATTGAAGAATATCTGGGTTACTCTAAGTTCTTAGGTTACATACGTAGATATGTACAGAGGAAG
>NW_020179935.1:0-261 GCF_003031525.2 Neophocaena asiaeorientalis asiaeorientalis | reverse complement strand
TACCTTTGTGACATTTCATGGGCTGATTTTAATTAACATATATTTGATTTGATGTCAAAATGCTCTAGTTCCTTTAAGATGTCAGATTTTAAAGTCCTGACATTTTCTTGGAAAGCACAAGGAACTGAATGAGTTAATTAGGAAGGGTCTGGCCACTCAGAGATTCCAGTGTAAAAGGCGGTTCATTTTTGCTGATAAGAAAGTTGTCCTCGAAGGTGGAACAGTCTTTTTTCAACTCAATGCTAGAATTACCTTCCATAT
>NW_020179934.1:0-260 GCF_003031525.2 Neophocaena asiaeorientalis asiaeorientalis | reverse complement strand
TGTATTAGGTGCATATATGTTAACAAACGTTATATCCTCTTTTTGTATTGATCCCTTTATCATTATATAATACTCTTCTTTGTCTTACGTTATAGACTTTAAAGCAAAGTCTATTTTGTCTGATATGAGTATTGCTACCCCACCATTCTTGTTTGCATTTGCATAAAATATCATTTTGCATCTCCTTACTTTTTTTCTTTATACATTTATTTATTTTATTTTATTTTTGGCTACATTGGGTCTTCGTTGCTGCATGCAGG
>NW_020179933.1:0-261 GCF_003031525.2 Neophocaena asiaeorientalis asiaeorientalis | reverse complement strand
ACCTCCTCATCTAGGAAGTGGCTCTCCAGGAAGTCGCAGAGCTGAGTGATAAAAGAGGAGAAAATGTTGCCACGTACAGATTTAACAATGTGACAGGTGGGGGAAGGAGGCTCAGAAGGAAATCTGCCCAATCAAATGAGGCCAATGCTTAGTATGTAAGCATCATTCCAGGGAAGGTCTTATAGACATGACTGGAGATATACTTACGTGGGGGTCTGCGCGGGCACAAGCCAGGGCATGCAGATCCAGAAGGGCCTGGTT
>NW_020179932.1:0-261 GCF_003031525.2 Neophocaena asiaeorientalis asiaeorientalis | reverse complement strand
GCTAATGGGAAAGTGATAGAAACCATTTTCTCTTAAAAAGGAAGTTTTGTTATTGCACTGACTTTTACAGCCTGACCTAGTAATTTAGAAAAATTATGTAGTAAAATCTGTAAAATTAAAATACAAAATTCTGGTTTGTAAACATCAGTTGGCCAAGTCTATCCAGAGTACTTCGTGATAGCGGAATGGAATGAATAATTAATTCACTACCTTATTTATCTGCTGTGAGGGGGAAAATTCCAGAACACAGCTTTTATACTT
>NW_020179931.1:0-261 GCF_003031525.2 Neophocaena asiaeorientalis asiaeorientalis | reverse complement strand
GAGCATCAGAGCCTTTGTTAGGTACAGTGTCGTCTTTTGGACGATAGCCAAATTTTTAGGTGTGAGGTGATAATCTCATTGTTCTTTTGATTTGCGTTTCCCTGATGATAAGTGATATTGGTCATCTTTTCGTATGTCTCTTGGCCATCCGTACGTGCTCTTTGGAAAAATGTTCGGTCCCATGTTTTAATTGGGTTTTTGGTTTTTGGAGGTTCAGTTGTTTGAGTTCTTCATCTATTTTGGATATGAACCCCTATTCAG
>NW_020179930.1:0-259 GCF_003031525.2 Neophocaena asiaeorientalis asiaeorientalis | reverse complement strand
TTGAGGATTTTTCCATCTGTGTTCATCAGTGATATTGGCCTATAATTTTGCGTGTGTGTGTGGTATCTTTGTCTGGTTTTGGTATCAAGGTGACGGTGGCCTCGTAATATGTGTTTGGAAGTGTTCCTCCCTCTGCAATTTTTTGAAATAGTTTCAGAAGGATAGGGTATTAACGCTTCTCTAAATGTTTGATAGAATTCACCTGTGAAGGTGTCTGATCCTGGACTTTTGTTTGTTGGGAATTTTTAAATCACAGATT
>NW_020179929.1:0-261 GCF_003031525.2 Neophocaena asiaeorientalis asiaeorientalis | reverse complement strand
GTGATGGGAGTATGGCTTTCACCAGTTCCTCTTGGATTTATGTCTTCTACTTTGGCTCCAGAACCAAGGAATTAGCCTGATTTTTGTCTTTAACTGGGTAGTATAAATCATTAAATTTAAAAATATTTGCAGAGATGAAAGAAAAACACCTTGAATTATGGACACTAGAAATAGTACTTTCTTACAGAGCAAGGGCTTCCTACCAGTATAGTCACTTTGAGGGTTTTTAACCTGAAAAGTTCTTTGGCATATTTTTTCTTT
>NW_020179928.1:0-260 GCF_003031525.2 Neophocaena asiaeorientalis asiaeorientalis | reverse complement strand
AAAAAAAAACAACAAAGCTGTGTTACCCGCAAAAGGGTGCACTTCCCAGGGCATATTTCACACATGGCCTGGGAAGATGAGAGACAAGGAAGAGCCTCCCTTAGATGAAGTATGGGAAGCCAAAGTCTTCTGAGGTTCTGAGTCTAGTTATGTTATAAAGTTGAGAGTGGCCCTGTGTGCCGGAACGCTTAAACAGGTCAGCTGCCGTCACCCCATTTCTTCACACAGTGCCCAGGAGACAGGCTTCCAACAGGCCACTC
>NW_020179927.1:0-260 GCF_003031525.2 Neophocaena asiaeorientalis asiaeorientalis | reverse complement strand
CTCTGAGGGCATAGGACCTGGCCTGAGAGCTGGGCAGACTTTGTCAGCAGGTTGGGCAAGGGAAACACTGGGTGCACTCCCCCCTGATCCAAGTCCTCAAGGGTCCCTCCAGGCATGGGAACCCCTCCCCACTCTCAGCCACCCCTGAGGGGCACCGGACCTGTCTGGCCTCCACTTCTTCTACCCCCACTTCTCCCCTTTCAGTTCTGCCACATCCTACCTGTTTGCTTGGGGGTTCTTCCCATCTCCTTGGGCATCGG
>NW_020179926.1:0-260 GCF_003031525.2 Neophocaena asiaeorientalis asiaeorientalis | reverse complement strand
TGGTTTCAGATAGGAAATTAGCTATGAATCTTTTTGAGGATAACTGCTTTGTAACAAATTTGATTTTTCTTTCTCCTTTGGGAGTAAAGATTCTTTCTCTTTTGGCATTGAGAGTTTGATTATAGTGTTTCTTCTTGTGGCCTTCCTTGAGTTTCTCGTAGTCCTGAAATCAGCCGAAGATTTACAGCAACCACACACACTGAACCAGGGAAGAGGCAGTTTGAAAATGGCAGGAAAGCTTTGTGGCATTTTTACTTGCC
>NW_020179925.1:0-260 GCF_003031525.2 Neophocaena asiaeorientalis asiaeorientalis | reverse complement strand
GGGTTCCTGGTGTTATCATATGTCAGGCCTTATTAATCAGACCATTTTATACAGATTGCCATCTGCAAACACATCTGTAACTGGGTCAACGTTGTTCTGATTAAATTACCATGACTATTTTGCTTTCTTTATCTTTCCTTTTTAAACATGGGATGTGAAGCCTCAGATTCATACTAACGTAACATTTATCATCCATATGTGCCAATTTTCTTCTTTGAGGCAAAGCATGACAAATCATTTAAGTGTTCACATTAGTAGTG
>NW_020179924.1:0-260 GCF_003031525.2 Neophocaena asiaeorientalis asiaeorientalis | reverse complement strand
TGCACAACTTCACTAACAACCGAGGGATTAAAACCATAAGACAAAACTGTGCATACACCTACCAGAACGGCAGACCTGAAAGACACGTATGAAATATCAGCAGGATGTGGAGCAATGCAAAGCCTGGTGCGCAGCGGGGGGTGCGCACCTCTTCTGAAACAATCGGGCCTCAGAGAGCGAAGTCCTTGCACACAGACCCACAGTGCTCCTCCCAACTGGACACAAACCCCCCAGCCCTGCACCAGGACACACGGACATGG
>NW_020179923.1:0-260 GCF_003031525.2 Neophocaena asiaeorientalis asiaeorientalis | reverse complement strand
GATTTTAAGTCCAATGGGCACATTTATGACAATCGGATTGTACTGAATGGCATCGACCTCAAAGCATTTCTTTATAGTCTCCCAGATGTGCAAATTGTCAAGATGAAATGTCCTGATGGAAGAAGCAATGCAGACAGCAACAATACAGCTCTTAATATGCCTGTCATTCCTATGACTACTACTGCAGAAACAGTTATTGAAATGATTAACAGAGGACTTATTCAGATAACAATTAATGGATTCAGTCTTAGCAATGGACT
>NW_020179922.1:0-260 GCF_003031525.2 Neophocaena asiaeorientalis asiaeorientalis | reverse complement strand
CTTTTGCTGCATCCCATAGGTTTTGGGTTGTCATGTTTTCAAACCAGCTGAAAATTAATTAATTAAAAAAATCCTGCTTTTAAATCTTTGAGTACATATCCAGAAGTGGAAGTACTTGTTTATATGGTAATTCTAATTTATATTTTTGAGAAATTTCAGTTGCAGCTGTAATCAATTTTTTTAAAGGTGTCTTTAATTATTTATTTGTTTATTTATTGCCTGTGTTGGGTCTTCATTGCTGTGTGCAGGCTTTCTCTAGT
>NW_020179921.1:0-260 GCF_003031525.2 Neophocaena asiaeorientalis asiaeorientalis | reverse complement strand
GACTACTTTCTCACACCATATACAAAAATAAGCTCAAAATGAATTAAATACTTAAACTTAAGACGTGAAACCTTAAAAATTCTAGAGGAAAACATAGCAGTATGTTCACTGACATCAGTCTAGCAATATTTTTTAGGATATGTCTCCTCCTAAATAGGCAAGGGAGACAAAAGCAATAAAAAATGAGACTACAGCACACTAATAAGCTTGTACACAACAAAGGAAACTACCAACAAAATGAAAAGGCTGCCTACTGAATG
>NW_020179920.1:0-260 GCF_003031525.2 Neophocaena asiaeorientalis asiaeorientalis | reverse complement strand
GCCCGAGCCCAAGCCCAAGCCCGAGCCGGGCCCCCGGGCCTACGACCGCTTCCCCGGGGACTCCCGAGACTACTCCACGGAGCTCAGCGTCACCGTGGCCGTGGGCGCCTCCCTCCTCTTCCTCAGCATCCTTGCCTTCGCCGCCCTCTACTACAAGCGGGACCGGCGGCCGGAGCTGCGGTGCAGGCGGCTCAGCCCCCACGGCGGCTCGGGCTCCGGCGTGCCCGGCGGAGGCCCCCTGCTCCCTGCTGCCGGCCGTG
>NW_020179919.1:0-260 GCF_003031525.2 Neophocaena asiaeorientalis asiaeorientalis | reverse complement strand
TATGCTTTCCCTCTTCATTCTTATATTGTTTCCTATCTCTTTGTCCTTGTTGGCTTGTGCTGATGAAAACAATCCTAGAGTTCCTTACGTTTGACTCTGTGCCTCCCTATAGCTCAGTACTCTCCATCCTTTCTCCCTATTTTCTCTTTTCAACTAGTCGAAATATTAGTGGTGGGAGAACATTAGAGATGGAACATCTTGTTGTATATTGCTAGTTTCCTATGTCACCTGGCTTTTCTGTGTTTCTGTTGAAACACTCT
>NW_020179918.1:0-260 GCF_003031525.2 Neophocaena asiaeorientalis asiaeorientalis | reverse complement strand
TGATTGTACCAAACTGTATTCAGTCGTCCTATAAACCAGTTTCACAGGCTGGAGAGGCAAGCTGAGGACAGACCAAGGGAGGTTTTATTTGGATAAATGTTGAACTTCATTTTGGAAACCAAAAGGAAGCAGTAAGGCTTTTTGTGCAAAGATATGATTCTGCAAAGGTTTGATCCTGCAAAGTCAGAGAATGGGGTCACTGGACCCTAAAACAAAAAGGAGGACAGGGATTTGCCTCCCTGTGGCTCTCACTTGTGGCT
>NW_020179917.1:0-260 GCF_003031525.2 Neophocaena asiaeorientalis asiaeorientalis | reverse complement strand
CAAGAGTACGGCTGGGTGTGGTGGTGAAGCTTAGCAGGGCCTAGGGATCCGAGTCCACTCTGTCCCACAGTCTCTGCCTGGCCCACGGAACATTTATCAACACATCTGCTTTTCCACCTCCATGTGAATTGCCTTCCTCTCCTTTGAAGCCCCAAACCTCTAACCCCAATATCCTCTTTTGTCTTTAGATATTTAAGGTTAGAATTTCGGCCATATTGGTGAGTTACTCAGTTTTCCTGGGTCTCTCCCAGGTATACATG
>NW_020179916.1:0-260 GCF_003031525.2 Neophocaena asiaeorientalis asiaeorientalis | reverse complement strand
CCAAATCCAACCCCTGTCTGTGAATGTACTGCCCACCAGCTAAGAATCGTTTTTACATTTTTAAATGGTTGAAATGCAATCAAAAGAAGAGTAGTATTTTGCAATATTGAAAATTACATGAAATTCAAACTTCAGTTTCCATAAATAAAGTTTTATTGGAATATAGCCACGCCCATTCATTTACATGCTGTCTATGGCTGATTTTTTTTTTATAAATTTATATATTTATTTATTTTTGGCTGCGTTAGGTCTTTGTTGCT
>NW_020179915.1:0-259 GCF_003031525.2 Neophocaena asiaeorientalis asiaeorientalis | reverse complement strand
AGGTTGTCCATTTTATTGGCATAGAGTTGCTTGTAGTCTCCCATGATGCTTTGTACTTCTGTGGTTTCTGTTGTAATTTCTCCTTTTTTGTTTCTAATTTTATTGATTTCAGATCTCTCATTTTTTTTTCTTTATGAATCTGGCTAAAGGTTTATCAATTTTATCTTTTAAAGAACCTGCTTTTAGTTTCATTTATCTTTTATATTGTTTTCTTCATCTCTATTTCATTTATTTCTGCTGTGATATTTATGATTTCTTT
>NW_020179914.1:0-260 GCF_003031525.2 Neophocaena asiaeorientalis asiaeorientalis | reverse complement strand
TGCTCTCAACGTCAGCTGTGCTTGGCCGGGCGCGAGGCCACTGGAGCCCAGAGTTGTCAGGGCTTTAGCTTTGCCCGTCTGCATGCATCCTCTCTGCCTGAAGTGGACTCCAGCCTGTGCTCCCAAAGCTCCTTCCGTGTGTCTGTCTTCTCCCTTAGGGGTACACACTGAGATCTGTTCACTTGTCACCTCTTCAACCTGGTGGTGGCTTGGGGACCCGGATCTGCCTAGTCCCTCCTCCCTTTACTCCAATCAGCTCT
>NW_020179913.1:0-260 GCF_003031525.2 Neophocaena asiaeorientalis asiaeorientalis | reverse complement strand
CCTCCGTCCTAGGATGCAGGCTGGCCAAGGCCCTCACCACCTCCACTCCTTCCCCTTGGAAACAAGAGACACTGTGCCCCAGCTGTAAGGGGTGGGAAGGGTGGGAGTTGCAGGGTAGCTGTGAACATGAAAAAGGGAAATGGGTTCTTATGGGCAGCTGTGCGGCCCTGCTGTGAGGGCCACCTGGACGGTAGCGCACAGACTCTGGGTCCTGTGAAACTTCGATGCTTTGTGGTTCTGGAAATCCTATAGGAGACGGT
>NW_020179912.1:0-260 GCF_003031525.2 Neophocaena asiaeorientalis asiaeorientalis | reverse complement strand
GAGAAAAAACCTCAGAGGAGGCCAGGTTTGTCCAATGAGGATCCTTCTGAGTTCTCATGGTGGCTCTAACCCCAGAAGCTTCTCTATTTGTCTTACCAAAAACTGCTGTCAGGAAGGAATTCACACTGAAGCTTAAAGGGCCAGTTGAAACTAATGCCAATAATAGCTGACATTTATTGAGTGAGACAATATGCTCAATACTTTACATGCATTATCTCATTTAATCCTCACCAGCAACTGTTATTATCCCCAATTTATAG
>NW_020179911.1:0-260 GCF_003031525.2 Neophocaena asiaeorientalis asiaeorientalis | reverse complement strand
GTGAGGACAGGCTGAGACACTGGAACTGAAGGAAGAAAGATAGTTAACCATCACTTCATGCTGTTTAAATATGTTCTTCCATAGAAAAGACATTTCAAACTGGAGAATGTTTTTCTGTTTTTAATGACCTTGTGACATCACTCAGAACTCAGCTATAATTTCTTCATATCTGAAGAAACAAATCATTTGTGTAGTGTTATATATAGTCTGGAATACTTCGATATACAATCGCAAAAGTGTTTGGGGAATCTGAAAACAGA
>NW_020179910.1:0-260 GCF_003031525.2 Neophocaena asiaeorientalis asiaeorientalis | reverse complement strand
CCTTCTGACCTGCAAAGTTCCTGCTGAAAAATCTGCTGATAGCCTTATGGAGTTTTCCTTGTACATAATAAATTGTTATTTTCTTTCTAACTGCTTTTGAGATTCTCTCTTTATCCTTAAATTTTACTATTTTAATTATAATGTTTCTTGGTGTGGTTCTCTTTGGGCTCATTTTGTTTGGAATTATCTGGGCTTCCTGGATGTCTATTTTTTTTTTCCCAGATTAGGGAAGTTTTCCACCATAATTTCTTGAAATATTT
>NW_020179909.1:0-258 GCF_003031525.2 Neophocaena asiaeorientalis asiaeorientalis | reverse complement strand
TGGCTAAAACTTCCAAAACTATGTTGAATAATAGTGTTGAGTCTGGGCAGCCTTGTCTTGGTCCTGATCTTAGTGGAAATGGTTACAGTTTTTCATAATTGAAGATGATATTGGTTGTGGGTTTGTCAAATATAACCTTTATTATGTTGAGGAAAGTTCCCTTCATGCCTACATTCTGCAGGGTTTTTATCATAATTAGGTGTTGAATTTTGTTAATAGCTTTCTCTGCATCGATTGAGATGATCATATGTTTTTTCT
>NW_020179908.1:0-260 GCF_003031525.2 Neophocaena asiaeorientalis asiaeorientalis | reverse complement strand
CTGTGTTCGCACACAGGCCCCTTGGTGGTGGCAGCAGCAGCTTTAGCCTCTCCCACCCGTCTCTGTGGTCCGTGCTTTTAGCCACGGCTCGTGCACGTCTCTGGGGTCCGTAGTTTAGCTGCAGCTCGCTCCCGTCCCTGGGGTCCGTGCTTTTAGGCGCGGCTCACGCCCATCTCTAGGGTTCATGCTTTTAGCCACGGCTTACGCCCATCTCTGTATTTCCTTTAAGCAGCGCTCTTAAACCCCTCTCCTCACGCACC
>NW_020179907.1:0-260 GCF_003031525.2 Neophocaena asiaeorientalis asiaeorientalis | reverse complement strand
TTTAAGATATGTCCATGTCATTTTATGTAACAGTAAATTCACTTTTTAGTGCTGGGTGATATTCCATTGACTAGACCTACCATATTGTTTCCAGTTTGAGTGATTATTAAAAAAAAGCAGTCATAAATATTCACTCACAGGTTTTGTGTGGACATATCTTCTCATTTTTCTCGGGTAAATACCTAGGTGTTGAAATTCTGGATCATACAGTAAGAGTATTTTTAACTTTATAAAAACATTCATATTCATGATACGTACTT
>NW_020179906.1:0-259 GCF_003031525.2 Neophocaena asiaeorientalis asiaeorientalis | reverse complement strand
GATGCCTGGTTGGAGCACCAAGAGCCTGTCCTACACACGGCTCAGAATAAAATGAAGAAAAAATAGAAGGAAAAAAGAAAGAAGATAAATTAATATAAAATAAAATAAAGTTATTAAAACTAACAGTAAAAACTAACAAAAACAAATTTTTCAAAGTAAAAAAGAAAAAAAACGAAGACAAAATCGTAGGACAAATTGTAAAAGCAAAACTATACAGGCAAAATCACCCACAGAAGCATACACATACACACTCACAAAA
>NW_020179905.1:0-260 GCF_003031525.2 Neophocaena asiaeorientalis asiaeorientalis | reverse complement strand
CACAGAGTTCAGCCTTGCAACTGGTGATAAATACACAAGCAAATTCATTACCACCTCCCCTCCCTTCAGAGACGCAGTGGGAAAGGAAAGAGAAAATTCCTAGCCAAAGAGGAGAATTAGGGGAATTAGTTTTTTACCACTCCTGGCACAGTAAGGGCATGTGTGCACCATGGAAAAGAGGAGTTAATTTTCCCAACAGCTGCAGGTTCTCGGAAACCTGGGCCCTTGCTTTCAGGGCTGGAAGAAGAGCAGGTCAGCAG
>NW_020179904.1:0-260 GCF_003031525.2 Neophocaena asiaeorientalis asiaeorientalis | reverse complement strand
AGGTGGGAGGGAATAGAGGTGGTATTTATAAAGCAAATCATAAGGTCGGTAGACCAGGCAAAGAAGTGAACAGTCTTGGCACTGACAGTAAAAGCAGGATGTAAGGCAAAATCAGCAACATCAAATATCTAAAGAGTGCCAAGCCTGGGTAAGACCTGATTCTCACTTTCCATGCACTGCAAAAAATCTGTTTTTAAGGAGGATTTCAATTAGATATAGTTAAAATATTGTTTCCTAGTAATAAACGAGAAACCGTTTTT
>NW_020179903.1:0-258 GCF_003031525.2 Neophocaena asiaeorientalis asiaeorientalis | reverse complement strand
TTTCTCTTTCTGGCTTACTTCACTCTGTATGACAGATGCTACGTCCATCCACCTCACTGCAAAGAACTCCATTTCGTTTCCTTTTATGGCTGAGTAATGTTTAATTGTATATATGTACGACATCTTCCTAATGCATTCATCCAACGATGGACAGTTTGGTTGCTTCCATCTCCTGGCTCTTTTAAATAGAACTGCAGTGAACATTTTGGTACATGAATTCTTGAATTATGGTTTTCTCAGGGTATATGCACAGTGGTG
>NW_020179902.1:0-259 GCF_003031525.2 Neophocaena asiaeorientalis asiaeorientalis | reverse complement strand
AGGGGTAACAGCAGGCATGAGAAGAGAGGCACAGTGCCCAGATGGGGAGGGTAGCCTCTGCAAATGCTGAGACCCAGGACTGTGAGTGGTGGTGGCAGTCAGGGAGGGCGGGCTGTTGGGGGGAGGGGTCCCTAAGAGACAGGGGAGGCCCAGGGCCAGGATGAGGAACACGGCTGGTGGGCTCAGACTCTGGCCAGCGAGACGTCTGGACTCTAGGGCTGCAGAGAAGAGCTACCTAAGCTGACCGAGCTCTCAGCCA
>NW_020179901.1:0-259 GCF_003031525.2 Neophocaena asiaeorientalis asiaeorientalis | reverse complement strand
GCAGATAATGTACTAATTAAAGTGAGTTATACTTGTAAATTTTTCTTATCTCTATTCTGAATAGAGGTGAACCTAGATCTAAGCCTGCTTCCACGAAGAGCATTATTTCTTTCCTGTGCAACCTCTGAATTCTTGCCAGAAGTACTTTATTCATTTGTCAGATTCACAAGTAATTTTTTTACTATCTTCTGTGTGCCAGATATGGGTTTAGGCACTAGGGATAAAGCAGTGAACCAGACAGACAAAAGTCTTGCCCTCA
>NW_020179900.1:0-259 GCF_003031525.2 Neophocaena asiaeorientalis asiaeorientalis | reverse complement strand
CCAACAGACACATGAAAAGATACTCAACATTGTTAATCATCAGGGTAATGCAAAATGAAACCACAATGAGCTATCACCTCACACCTGTCAGAATGCCTATCCTCAAAAAGACCACGAATAACAAAACCTCGGTGAGGATATGAAGAAAAGGGAACCTTTGTACACTGTTGGCGGGAATGTAAACTGGTGCAGCCATTAAGGAAAACAGTATGGATATGCTCAAAAAATTAAAAATAGAACTACCATATGATCCAGTAAT
>NW_020179899.1:0-259 GCF_003031525.2 Neophocaena asiaeorientalis asiaeorientalis | reverse complement strand
ATTAGGCTGCGACGCGTTCCCGGCCGGGCGGTGGTGGTAGCGGCAGCCCGAGCGGCTGAAGCGTTAGCTTTCGCCGGGGCGGTAGCCGCCGCCGGTAGCCCGCAGACGGAGGGAAAGTGGGGGCCCGCCCTGGCTGGTAGACCGCAGGGCCGGAGTTCCCGCCCTCCTAGCGGCCGAACGGGCAGTGCCTCCGTGGCGGCCAGGCAGCGCTCTTGGTCTGAGCTCGCGCCCCAGCTGCCGCCGGCGACAGCGGCCGAGA
>NW_020179898.1:0-259 GCF_003031525.2 Neophocaena asiaeorientalis asiaeorientalis | reverse complement strand
GCAGGAACACATGACATTCTGTAAGTTTCCTGTGACAAGTCAGCAAGTGGGGCCTGGAGTAGCCTCCCGCGGGGGGTTGGGGGGCGGTGCTGGCGAAGCGGCCCAGGTGGGGCTATATTTGGGATCCGGATGCGCCCCGCCCTCGTGGCCGGCGGGGGAGACAGGGGGTGTAGCAGAGGCCTATCTCCCCAGTGCCCAGACAGTGACGACCCCCGGGTGTGACCGCAAAGTCGTCCTCTCCAGCCCGGGCACAGCCCCC
>NW_020179897.1:0-259 GCF_003031525.2 Neophocaena asiaeorientalis asiaeorientalis | reverse complement strand
CTATCAAAACATAATAAAACCCTAAAATAAAGTTTGAAAAATAGGTAGAATGTAATCTTTTGTATGACAATCATTACTGTGTCTAGATACCAAGTCTTCTGGTATATTCTGTTTGTCCAGTAGATCTTATCTATTCTGCCATGAATTGATGATTCTAGTTACATTCCAAACTCTCTCAGGAGTTTTAAAAGGTAGCTTTAGTAAATGCACAATGGCACAGGGCCAACGCATAATCTTAGTGAACTCTTAGTGAAACATA
>NW_020179896.1:0-259 GCF_003031525.2 Neophocaena asiaeorientalis asiaeorientalis | reverse complement strand
GCAAAAAGCAGTGTTTCTTCTTACAGTGATTTAAAAATAAACATTAATTAATTGGGATTAAATATGAACCAGTAGAAAACTTTAAAAATGTTAGTTAAAATGACAAAATAAAAAGAAGTTCCACCTGAAGACATACATGTGCATATATAATTATTTTGGATGATTCAAATATCATTAGCTTCTTGGAGTTATATCTATAAATTATGTTAAATCTGTTCTTATATTACTATATAGATATTACATTAACATGTGAATTGTA
>NW_020179895.1:0-259 GCF_003031525.2 Neophocaena asiaeorientalis asiaeorientalis | reverse complement strand
ATCATTGCCACTTTGTGTGAGAACTTAGACTCACTGGATGAGCCAGACACTCGAGCAGCTATGAGTTGGATTGTGGGAGAATATGCTGAAAGAATTGACAATGCAGATGAGTTACTAGAGAGCTTCCTGGAAGGTTTTCATGATGAAAGCACCCAGGTAAGTTCCCATCTATATCTTACTGTATTAGATGTTTTGGGGACGATTTCAGGAAAGGTAAAGGTTAGGCAGTTTCATGTGTGTGAATTTATATACACATATA
>NW_020179894.1:0-259 GCF_003031525.2 Neophocaena asiaeorientalis asiaeorientalis | reverse complement strand
GACAACATGCATCCCAATTTTAGAAATGCAATAGTTGAAAATAAAAAGTGCGTGTACAGGAACTTCCCATGCAGTTACTTTTAGGAGAAATTCTACAGTTTAGAGTGAGTACTTAGGACTCTTGGGACCAGTGCCAGCCCTCCTGATAACTCTCTAATTCCCCACATGTGAATGTAGTCAAGAGAGCTGATGAAAACACGAGGGAATCTAGGCTTCAGCTTTTCCATAGTAGCAGATGGAGGCTGAAGTTGCCTAGTTA
>NW_020179893.1:0-259 GCF_003031525.2 Neophocaena asiaeorientalis asiaeorientalis | reverse complement strand
TCTGAGGGGCTGCGTGACATCCCATGAACTGACAGAGGTGCGGGTCAGAGGGGAGGAGCTGGGGTTTGTTCAGAAAGGCTACTGAAGCCACAGCTGGAGGAGAGCGGACAGAGTGAGACCAGAGGAAAGGGCCAAAGGGGGGCGTCATACCAGGAGCTAGAAAAGGACTCAGAGATGCTGCCAGGAAGAGGGAGAAAGCAGGGCAGCCTGTTGTCAGCGGAGCCAGTGAGAGAGGACAATTTAAAAATCACAAATGGCA
>NW_020179892.1:0-259 GCF_003031525.2 Neophocaena asiaeorientalis asiaeorientalis | reverse complement strand
TAAGGTGAAGCAGGGTCTCCTTTCTCCGTCTCGAAGCAGGGTGAGGGAAGTTACCTGGCCCACTCAGGCAGGCAGCTCCCCGGTGACTTTGCCGGGGACGTTCTCAGCTGGCACCTAACGCTCCCGCCGCCCCACCCCAAGCCCCGTCCCGGGCATCTCCCTGTCAGAGGTTCATCTGATTCTGTCGCTGCCGCAGAAACCGCGTCAGGTACGTTAACCTAGCGCCTGCCTTGTTCCGTGTGTGGTCAGGCCTGTTTGG
>NW_020179891.1:0-259 GCF_003031525.2 Neophocaena asiaeorientalis asiaeorientalis | reverse complement strand
GTCCCAGGCAAGCAGAGGGGAGACCTAGGAGGGATTAGATCATTAGAAAATGATCATTAGAAGGTGTAGCTTTCCTGCTGCTCTGTCTCCAGATCTTAAACCACTGCTTTAGTTTAAATTCCCTTTTCTGTAGAGCAGAGATTGAAATACCTGGTCCCCTTCCTTTCTTGCTTGTTTGTCAGAGGAATGATTCAGCTCAGGGCTGTAAGGAACAGTGGGTGCTGCTTGGAGATAGAGTCCATCAGCAATAAATACAAAG
>NW_020179890.1:0-259 GCF_003031525.2 Neophocaena asiaeorientalis asiaeorientalis | reverse complement strand
TGGTAATCCAGCATCAGCAGGACAGTACACCGTACATTCACATGCCCTGGCCGCTTCAGCTGGAAGCCATCTGTCTCCTGGGTAGTGGCAGTCCTGTGCCATTCCACCAGATGGTTATCTGACCCATACAGGTCTTTGTCCAGTTCGATCACCAAGGCCTTAAAAAAAGAAGAGAACTTCCTCGTTTGTTTGGTGGCATCATATTTGGACAAGGCTGAATCCTCCAGGAGCCGTCCTTCTACCCGAAGCTCCCAGGAAG
>NW_020179889.1:0-259 GCF_003031525.2 Neophocaena asiaeorientalis asiaeorientalis | reverse complement strand
TTTAAGGGTTTGGATGGTAATTCAGTGTCAGTTTGAAATGAATGCTTCTTGGTTTGTGTAAAGACATTTTATTGGGATCAGGCTAGTGATGAAGGCGGAAACGGTAATATTTTTTACATAGTGTTGGTGCTTGCTGCTTTTGTAGAGGTTTGTGTTAGATATAATGATGGTGGCAGTTAATATTAGTAATGTGAGTAAATCAGAGGAAGTGAATAGGCTTATTACTTTTATTTGGAGTTGCACCAATTTTTTGGTTCCT
>NW_020179888.1:0-259 GCF_003031525.2 Neophocaena asiaeorientalis asiaeorientalis | reverse complement strand
GAATTTATCGACAAGCTAACACACTACAAAACACAGTTACTGCTGAAAGAAAGTTTGTCGGAATACTAATTAAATGCGGTAAAACACAAATGTACATTTTTCATAGCCTTAAATGTTAAGTAGAAGTAATGTTAGCTTATTTGATGGGCACACCTATATAAATTTAGGAAGAACACTCCCAAGTAGAATTTTTTTAAATGTATGCCTAATACCGATAATTAAGATAGGAGTAAATATTTATTAAACCAAAAATATTAAA
>NW_020179887.1:0-259 GCF_003031525.2 Neophocaena asiaeorientalis asiaeorientalis | reverse complement strand
TCTGATCCTGGCTGGATTTCTCACACTTCTGTGAGGTGGGCACTCTGCTGTGAGGTAACTCCGTCCTGGCTTGCTCATTTTGCCTTGGTGACGTGAGCCCTCTGGTGGCAGTTGGAGCCTGCTGGGAGACTCCTCGTCTTGGTGATGAGGGCCCTCTGGCGTCAGGCCCTAACTGCTTGGCTTCCCACGTTTCCTGATATGAGCCCAGTGATGCCAGGACACTCTTTTCAGGTTCCCATCCACATGGGGATGTGGGCCT
>NW_020179886.1:0-259 GCF_003031525.2 Neophocaena asiaeorientalis asiaeorientalis | reverse complement strand
GAGGTAATTTAGTGGAAATTTTAAAGAAGCTCTGGTAGGAATATATGTAGGTTTACATGATATAGTTTCCTTCATCATAAATTTCTGATTTTTTCCCTTTTTTTAACAGAAGATAAAATTATATTTTCTGGGAAAATCTACACAAAGGTTAGGAGAAAGACAGGTAATGTTTATAACCAATACCCTCACTCATCTCCTAATTATTTTTTTTTTCTTATTCAACCAGGCAAATTCAGAGCCAATCCTTAAGGAAGCAGCT
>NW_020179885.1:0-259 GCF_003031525.2 Neophocaena asiaeorientalis asiaeorientalis | reverse complement strand
TTTTTTTTTTCATTCTCCAAATATTTATTGAGCACCTAATATAAACCAGACAAGGTGCTTGAAATATACTGTTAACAGGATGAAGAAGCTCCTTAACCCAAGGAACTCAAGAGTCTAGCCTAAAGGCAAATATTAATCAAACAATCCCACAAATAAATCATCACAGATCATGATAAATGCTGTTTATTGTAAAAAGTCATGACAGGATATCACCCGAGGGCTTGATGTTCTCAGACAGTAGTAGGTGAGGTTTCTCCAT
>NW_020179884.1:0-259 GCF_003031525.2 Neophocaena asiaeorientalis asiaeorientalis | reverse complement strand
GGTGACAGGAGACTGAGGGAAGGCCCTGTGTGTGAGTAAATATTTTAGACAGGAACCTTCAGAGACCAAGAAGCTCAGTGCGTCCAAAACGTGTCATTTTAGGAAGGAGAGAACAGTCCACAAAGAATATGACTTTCACCTGGGAAAGGGCCATTCCTTCTTCTTTCTTTCCTCTTCCTCTGAGCTTCTTTCTCAGGTAGGATTATTCTGTGTGACAAAAACACGTTCTTAAATGCTTAGAATCAACATACCCACCCCC
>NW_020179883.1:0-258 GCF_003031525.2 Neophocaena asiaeorientalis asiaeorientalis | reverse complement strand
TTAATCCATTCCAGTATCAACTCTAAGTTCAAAATACCATCTGAGTATAATTAATTCAAAAGTCTCAAATTGTATATCTTCTAAATAATTTAAGTCAGACATGGGTGAAGCTCTGATATGGTCCATTGTGGGGAAAAATTGTTTTCTACTCATGGACCTGCCAACCTAGAAAAAAGTTATCTGCTTTCAAATTATAATGGGAGATATGTATAGGGTAGATATTCCTACCTTAAAAGGGATGAATAGGAAGGAAAAAAA
>NW_020179882.1:0-259 GCF_003031525.2 Neophocaena asiaeorientalis asiaeorientalis | reverse complement strand
GAGGCTCCCTTTCTGCTGTTTTTATGTATGTTAAAGGAATACGATGACTTGCTTGATTAGAGTTCTTGGTTCTGGTCCTGTCTCCCATTCTTATCTAGACCTTTTCTTTCCTTATTCTTTATTGTCCCTGTTCTGCTCAATCTGAATTCTATTATCAGCAATTTCTCCTCAGTGTGGGGCGGTTATTGAGTCAGGAGATCTGGTGGCTCATTTTCAAGAGTTCATTAAGGGTTAGCCTGCTCCATCCCTTTCAGACCTT
>NW_020179881.1:0-259 GCF_003031525.2 Neophocaena asiaeorientalis asiaeorientalis | reverse complement strand
AGCATCTTTTCATGTGCTTTTTGGCCATCTGTATATCTTTTGTGGATAAATGTCTGTTTAGATCTGCCCATTTGTTGATTTTTTTTTTTATAGCAAACCATATGAGCTGTTTGTATATTTTGGATATTAATCACTTGTTGGTTGCTTCTTTTGCAAATATTTCCTCTTATTCTGAGGGTTGTCTTTTCATTCCATTTGTGGTTTCCTTCACTGTGCAGAAGATTTTAAGTTTAATTATGTCCCATTTGTTTATTTTTGT
>NW_020179880.1:0-259 GCF_003031525.2 Neophocaena asiaeorientalis asiaeorientalis | reverse complement strand
GTTAAAGGAGCAGCTGCTTCGGGAACTCTGACTCACTCAGGCCGTGGGGAGGGAGGGGTGCAGATGCGGGGTCCGTCTGCGGCGGCAGAGGTCAGTGTGACGTTTCACCAGCCTGAGGCGTGCCGTGAGTTCTCCCAGGGAAGTCGTCCCTTCATCCTGGGACCCTGGCAGTGGCGGAAGGCACAGGCTCTGGGAGGGGAGCTGTGGATAGTGACTTTTGTTCGCACACAGGCTTCTTGGTGGTGGCAGCAGCAGCCTT
>NW_020179879.1:0-259 GCF_003031525.2 Neophocaena asiaeorientalis asiaeorientalis | reverse complement strand
GAGACTGCCTGGGCCGGACTAGAGGGAGGATGGGGAAGGGAAGTGGGGCTGCAGCAGGCTTAGTAGGACTGGAGGGTTGGGGGTACTGCCCAGAGGTCTGGTTATACCTTTATGATCAGGAAGAGGGAAACTGCAAGAAGGGAATAATGCTAGATGCTAAGAGGACAGAACTAAAGATATAAAGGTTACTAGCTCTGGCCAAAGCTAAAAACTGCAGCCCCGTCAGCTTTTTGTTTTCCAAAATTCCACTTCATAAAAT
>NW_020179878.1:0-259 GCF_003031525.2 Neophocaena asiaeorientalis asiaeorientalis | reverse complement strand
ACTGGGTAAGAAATTACAGAACTCTAATGGAAAACCTGATGGCTTCATAAACTGCTAACAAGAGATCAGGATCAATAAGAATTAATTACATGGGACTGAATGAACTGATGAATACGATTTATGTTTTATGACTTTTGTCTGAAACAGTAGTGGCTTTTAATATTTTTTTTCCAAATATGAGGAAACCTTTCCTGTTAAGCTAACTATGACTATGTATCATATACATAAATATTTAAATTCTATCACATATTATCACTGT
>NW_020179877.1:0-259 GCF_003031525.2 Neophocaena asiaeorientalis asiaeorientalis | reverse complement strand
TTAAACAATAACTCGCCATTGCCCCCTCCCCTCTGCCCCGGCAACCAACCTTCTACTTTCTGTCTCTGATTTGGACCACTCTAAATGTCTCATATAGTGGAATCATATGGTATTTGTATTTTTGTGGCTGGCATATTTCACTTAGTATAATGTTCTTAAGATTCATCCATATTGTAGCATATGTCAGAATTTCCTTCTTTTTAAAGGCTGAATAATACTCCATTTTATGGTGGTGGATTTCTAGGCTGAACTGAGACAG
>NW_020179876.1:0-258 GCF_003031525.2 Neophocaena asiaeorientalis asiaeorientalis | reverse complement strand
TTATTCCTAGGTATTTTATTCTTTTTGATGTAATGGTAAATTGGATTGTTTCTTGAAGTTCTGTTTCTGATATTTTTTGTTAGTGCATAAAAATGCAACAGATTTCTGTGTATTAATTTTGTAACATGCAACTTTACCAAATGCATTGGGACTTGATTGGTATTTATTGAGCATTCCACACAAAAGCAGCAGAATGCATATTCTTCTCAGGTGCACTTGGAACATTCTCCAGGATTGACCACATGCTGGGCCACAAAG
>NW_020179875.1:0-258 GCF_003031525.2 Neophocaena asiaeorientalis asiaeorientalis | reverse complement strand
CTCAGGAATGCAGGTTTTATTCCTCCAGATTCTACTGATACTAAAAAGATAAAAAATAATAATAAACGTGTGTAGGTAAATCAATTTAAAAATTAAATAAAATTACAAATCCAGAAAAAAAGAGAACTTAAAACCAACAAAATAATAAATTTAACACACACATGTGCATGTGTGCACACCCACACACATGTATATAATTCCAGACCAAAATTATTTAAATGATTTAAGGGTGAATTGTGTCAAATATTTAATAAGCAA
>NW_020179874.1:0-259 GCF_003031525.2 Neophocaena asiaeorientalis asiaeorientalis | reverse complement strand
ACACATTGGGTAATGCAAGAGACAACAATCTTATAAAATAGACCAGATATAAGTAATACAGCTGTAACATTAATAAAGTCACAGTACAGCAGAGACAGGCACAAGGCATAACTAATTTGAAAGCAAGAAAAAACAAATTAAAACAATGTTTAGTATAACTAGTTGTAATCTGATTGCAATAAGCCATCAAGTCCATAGGGGAGCTGGCTGGAGAAACAAAATTCTGGAGGGATCAGGTAGAGAGAAAAAGATAAATGTT
>NW_020179873.1:0-258 GCF_003031525.2 Neophocaena asiaeorientalis asiaeorientalis | reverse complement strand
GCCCAACCACTACCCACTTCCTGATCTAATATCCTCATATGACTAGCCTGCATAATAGCTTTTCTAGTAAAAATACCCCTTTACGGTCTACATCTTTGATTACCCAAAACACACGTAGAGGCCCCCATCGCAGGTTCAATACAGCTGTATTACTAAAACTCGGAGGCTACGGCATGCTATGAATTACATCAATTCTTAACCCTCTAACAGAACATACAGCTTACCCCTTCCTCATGCTATCCTTATGAGGAATAATCA
>NW_020179872.1:0-258 GCF_003031525.2 Neophocaena asiaeorientalis asiaeorientalis | reverse complement strand
GCCTGATTCCACTAGCTCCATTTTTCTTTCTCAAGATTGCTGTTGCTATTCAGGTTATTTTGTGTTTCCAAACAAATTTTAAGACTTTTTGTTCTAGAACTGCAGAAAATTGGGAATTTCAAAGGGATTGCATTGAGTCTGTAGAGTACCTTGGGTAGTATAGTCATTTTGACAGTAATTGATTCTTCCAATCCAGGTACATGGTATATTTTTGCAGCTGTTTGTGTCCTCTTCAATTTCTTTCATCAGTGTCTTATA
>NW_020179871.1:0-258 GCF_003031525.2 Neophocaena asiaeorientalis asiaeorientalis | reverse complement strand
TTGTCAAGCAATTATACCCCAATAAAGATGTTAAAAAAAAATCCCCATGATCAGCTACATAGCCTCTGCATCTAAGGAATATCCGAGTAAACAATGAGTGTTCCCACAAATGAAAACGGTCTAGCTTTGGCAGCTGTGGACTTTGGGGGCAAGCACACGCAGAAATTGGACCAGATCAGAGTCTGAGTGGTCCCCACAGGGCCCACAAAAGCTCCAAAGACCAGCCCAGAGGCAGAGGAGAGCCTCTTGGGGAGGTGG
>NW_020179870.1:0-258 GCF_003031525.2 Neophocaena asiaeorientalis asiaeorientalis | reverse complement strand
GGTTAGGGTACGACAACTGTTTAGTGTGAGCGTATGTGTTAAGGTACAGGTTATGTTAGCGTATGGGATAGGATTAGGGGACGGGTTAGGGTACGGTTTTGGGTAAGTGTTAGGGTTAGTGTTAGGGTTAGTGTTACAGGACGGTGACGGTTTAGTGTACAGTTTAGGGTACGACAACGATTTAGTGTCAGCATAAGTGTTAGGGTACATGTTAGTGTTAACTTACGGGTTAGGTTTAGGGGACCGGTTATGGTAAGG
>NW_020179869.1:0-258 GCF_003031525.2 Neophocaena asiaeorientalis asiaeorientalis | reverse complement strand
AGGAACTTTATGGATAAAAGTTAAATATGGTACTTTAAAAAAATTCACAGGACAATTGATGGAAAACTTATGGGATATCTGGATTAAATGTGATCAAAAAGCTAGACCTCTGGCTAGCATCCTTAATACGAAAGACGCTACTGACAAATTAATGGAACTCATTATCTATTTTATCTCTTACTCAGAAACTTGGACTGAGTATTACGGGCCTTCCCTGAGTACCTTAATCAGGAAAGGCTGTGTTACGGTACAGTAACA
>NW_020179868.1:0-258 GCF_003031525.2 Neophocaena asiaeorientalis asiaeorientalis | reverse complement strand
TTATTGAATTGTATGAGCTGTTTGTATATTTTGGAAATTAGGCCCTCGTCAGTCACATAATTTGCAAATATTTTCTTCCATTCCATAGTTTGTCTTTTCATTTTGTTTACAGCTTCCTTTGCTGTATTTGATTAGGTCTCATTTGTTTATTTTCACTTTTACTTCTTTTGCCTTGGGAGACTGATCGAAGACAATATAGCTATGATTTATATCAGAAAATGTTTTGCCTATGTTCTCTTCTAGGAGTTTTGTGGTGTC
>NW_020179867.1:0-258 GCF_003031525.2 Neophocaena asiaeorientalis asiaeorientalis | reverse complement strand
TGGACAGCAAGTTTCTGAAACAGCAAAAGAAAGATGTGGTCAAACGGCAAGAAGTGATTTATGGTGAGACTCTTCGTGTGCTCTGCTAATATTTGATTTGCATTGTCTGGCATTATTTATGAGGGGATTTATTGGGCTGTAGCAAGTCAATTTTCAAGTATGCAGCATCTCAAAGATTTTCTTCTGAAAACTTTGAGGTATAGAGACATCTTATTTGTATCCTTTACTCTCTCTGTAAAATTATATTCTTTAATTTTA
>NW_020179866.1:0-258 GCF_003031525.2 Neophocaena asiaeorientalis asiaeorientalis | reverse complement strand
AGAGAAAGCCTACGCGCAGCAACGAAGACCCAACACAGCCATAAATAAATATATTTATTAAAAAAAAAAGTTAATTGAGCTAGTGGATATAAAGCCTAACACAATGTCTTGTATCATGGTTAGTGCTCAGCATCAGAAGAGCCCTGTGTTTCTTTATATCTCATTTCACCTTTGGTGCCTGTTCCGATTCCAGGTGATCTGGGCAATATGTTAGATTAATTTAGACAGAAAAATAAAGAAATATGTCTTATTATAAAA
>NW_020179865.1:0-258 GCF_003031525.2 Neophocaena asiaeorientalis asiaeorientalis | reverse complement strand
AGGTACCATCACGATCCCCATCCTACAGATGTGGCACCTGAGGCACAGAGAGGTCAGCTAATTTAGCTCTGGCCACACAGCAAGTTAGTGGTGGTGGGGCTGGGCACTCTGTCTCCAGAATTTTCAGCTTCTTTCTCTCACGTGGGCTGATCTCTCTCCCCAGACTGTGAGAACCCATGGCACAATAGCTGCGTCTGGAATCATGACACTCTCCACACTGCCTGAGGCACGGCCTTGTAAACAGAGCAGCCAACAGAG
>NW_020179864.1:0-257 GCF_003031525.2 Neophocaena asiaeorientalis asiaeorientalis | reverse complement strand
GCATAAGTAGGAACACTCCCAAACTCATTCTATGAGGCCAAAAACACCCTGATACGAAAACCAGACAGAGATATCACAAAAAAAGAAAACTACAGTCCAATATCATGGATGAATATAGATGCAAAATCCTCAACTAAATACTAGCAAAAGGAATCCAACAGCTCGTTAAAAAGATCATGCACCATGATCAACTGGTGTTTATCCCCGGAATGCAAAGATTCTTCAATATATGCAAAGCAATCAATGTGATACACCAT
>NW_020179863.1:0-258 GCF_003031525.2 Neophocaena asiaeorientalis asiaeorientalis | reverse complement strand
GATCTTCCCTATATTGTGCCTGTTAGTCATCTTGCAACTTGTCCTACTCTGAGTGAAGGGAATCTGTGTGTGGACTGGGTGACAATGGTGGCCTCACTGAGAAGTGAGTTTGATTGCTGGCTCTACAGCAAAATGCCACTGTCAACCTCTGAGAGTCCAGGAAAAATTGACTTGATGAGCTCCTGGCTCCAAAGCTTGCCCACCTGTTGGACTGTCTCTACTGCATTTGTGGTATTTGGTTGCAGTTGCACTTCTACC
>NW_020179862.1:0-257 GCF_003031525.2 Neophocaena asiaeorientalis asiaeorientalis | reverse complement strand
GCAACGAAGACCCAACACAGCCAAAACTAAAAATAAATAAAATAAATAATTTATTTTTAAAAAAGACATTGTGGTATTGGCATTAAGATAGACATACAGATCAATGGAACAGAATAGACAGTTGAGAAATAGACCTACACACATATTGTTAATTGAGTTTCAACACAGGTGCCACAGCAATTTAATTGGAAAAGGATATTCTTTATTTTATTTTATTTTATTTTGCGATACACGGGCCTCTCACTGTTGTGGCCTCT
>NW_020179861.1:0-257 GCF_003031525.2 Neophocaena asiaeorientalis asiaeorientalis | reverse complement strand
GCAGATTCTTAACCACTGCACCACCAGGGAAGTCCCTGTCAGTGTTTTAGAGTTTTGCCTGTTTGATAGGTGTGTAGTGGTATCTTATTCCTGTTTTAATTTGCAATTCCATAATGACATGTCGTGGAGCATCTTTTCATATGCTTATCTGCCATCTAATATATCTTCTTTGGTGAGGTATGTGTTCAAGTGTTGGGCATTTTCTAATGGGGTTGTTTGTTTTCTTAGTGTTGAGTTTTAAGAGTTCTTTGTATATT
>NW_020179860.1:0-258 GCF_003031525.2 Neophocaena asiaeorientalis asiaeorientalis | reverse complement strand
GACAACATGCATCCCAATTTTAGAAATGCAATAGTTGAAAAGAAAAAGGCCATGTACAGGAACTTCCTATGCATTTAGTTTTAGGAGAAATTCTACTCTTTAGAGTGAGTCCTTAGGACTCTTGGGAGCAGTGCTAGCACTTCCGGTAACTCTCTAATTCCCCACACATGAATGTAGTCAAGAGAGCTGATGAAAACGTGAGGGAATCTAGGCCTCAGCTTTTCCATAGCAACAGATGGAGGCTGAAGTTGCCTAGTT
>NW_020179859.1:0-258 GCF_003031525.2 Neophocaena asiaeorientalis asiaeorientalis | reverse complement strand
TTCATTATACAGCAGAAGCTAGCACAACATTGTAAAGCAATTTTACTCCAAAAAAAAAATACTGTTTTGACCCATCTGGGGGGTGACTTTGGTTGCCAGTTTCAAGTGGGACCCATAGCAAAAGAGGGCTCTCCAGCAGGTCCAGGCTGTAGTGCAAGCTGCCCTGTCTCTCAGGTAGATCCAATTGTGCAAGAAGTAGATAAGGACTCCATATGAAGTATCCAGAAGCCCCAACAGGCAAGTTGCAGCACAGACCCT
>NW_020179858.1:0-258 GCF_003031525.2 Neophocaena asiaeorientalis asiaeorientalis | reverse complement strand
TTGTAGTCTGTATCCACATGGTTAGACCTGGATCAACCCCACCCTGTCCTTGTCCCAACCTGTGGGAGGGGACAAGTAAAGAGCAAGCCACCTGAAGCCTAACATCACATCCGTTCACGCCCCATTGGCCAAAATTAGTCCCCTGGCTATACCGCAGGAGATGTGAGATGCTCTAGCTGGGGGCTGTGTGCACTCGCAAACTCTTGGCTAGAGCTCTTATTGTCAAAAGAAGAAGAGAAAAAAGAATCCTGGGGGAAA
>NW_020179857.1:0-258 GCF_003031525.2 Neophocaena asiaeorientalis asiaeorientalis | reverse complement strand
TGAGCACGTGCAGCACTTCCTGACATCCGGGTCTCACAGACCCTGGAGAGGGGGCATAAGGGGCGGGGTCTCAGAGATACTGGAGACGGGGTATAAGGGGCAGGGTGTCTGGTGGGCAGGGGAGAGAATCCTAGGTCCTGCGTGGAGTCAAGGAGACCGGCTTGAGAGAGGACTGAGTGGGGCTGGACCCCAGAACAGAGTTGGCCCTGGGAGGCCGTCACGTGCAGCACTTCCTGACATCCGGGTCTCAGAGAAGCT
>NW_020179856.1:0-258 GCF_003031525.2 Neophocaena asiaeorientalis asiaeorientalis | reverse complement strand
ATTACCTTGGAAAGAGTTACAGTCAGACTGAGACCTAAGTCCTTAACAGCAACAAAGGAAGCTTGAAGGATGAGATTTTTCAACGTGCTAAGAGACCATAATTGTCAGCCTAGAATTATTTCAGGGAGGAGGGCAAATAAAGACATTTTCATTCAAACAAAACAGAGAGTTCACCACAGCAGAAACTCACTAAAGTAAATTCTAAGGGATATACTTTAAAATTTATTTTATTTATTTATTTTTGTCTGCGTTGGGTCT
>NW_020179855.1:0-258 GCF_003031525.2 Neophocaena asiaeorientalis asiaeorientalis | reverse complement strand
ACCATACACTTCTCCAGAGTGGCTGCTGGCAATTTACAACCCGCCCATCCGTGCAACAAGGCTCCCAGCTCTCCATGGCCTGTCCTGCCTCTCTGGTTTTTACACATTTTTCGGATGGCCCTTTGGATTGGTGGGAAGAGAGACTTCTTTGTTGTGCGGATGTGCATTGCCCGCTTGCTTGGTAGCCCAAAAAGGGCGTATGCGTTTTTTTTTTTCTAGGAAAAAACGCATACACCCTTTTTGGCCAACTGCATCATT
>NW_020179854.1:0-258 GCF_003031525.2 Neophocaena asiaeorientalis asiaeorientalis | reverse complement strand
TATTATGAAAATTCCAGTTCTCTCCATAATTAATGTCAACATTTATTTTCATCTCAATCCAACTTCTAATAGAAGTTTGGGGGCATCTTGACAAAAACAAATGCCAGGATCATCTGAGAGAAAAAAAGTCAGATCGTTCAAGAGTCTTCTGAGAAAAGAAGAGAAATGTGTAGGAAAATTCCATGCCTGATAGTAAAACAAACTATCATCCTACAATAACTAAAACTGTGTGACAGTGGCCCATGAATAAGCTGACAT
>NW_020179853.1:0-258 GCF_003031525.2 Neophocaena asiaeorientalis asiaeorientalis | reverse complement strand
AGGTTCAAAGGCATTTAAGTGGAGAAACGATAGTCTTTTCACCAAATGATGCTGGAACAATTGAATATCCAGGTGCAAAAAAAAAAACAAAAGAACTTCCATCCAAACGATATACAGAAATTAATTCAAATTGGTTCAAAGATCTAAATGTAAAACATTAAACTTCTAAAAGAAAACAGGTGAAAAATTTTATGACCTTCAGTTCAGCAATATTTCATAGATACAACACCAAAAGCATAATCCATAAAAGAAAAAAAT
>NW_020179852.1:0-258 GCF_003031525.2 Neophocaena asiaeorientalis asiaeorientalis | reverse complement strand
TTTTAATTACAATGTGTCTTGGTGTGTTCCTCTTTGGGTTCTACTGTATGGGACTCTGCGCTTTCTAGACTTAGGTGACTGTTTCCTTTCCCAGGTTAGGGAATTTTTCAGCTACTAGGTTTTCAAATATGTTCTCAGGCTCTTTTCCTCTCTCTTCTCCTGCTGGAACTTAATGTGAATTTTAGTATGCTTGATGTTGTCCCAGAGGTCTCTAAAACTGTCCTCATTTCTTTTTATTCTTTTTCCTTTTTTTCTGTT
>NW_020179851.1:0-258 GCF_003031525.2 Neophocaena asiaeorientalis asiaeorientalis | reverse complement strand
GCGTGTGCAAGTGTGAGAGGATGCGTGGGCAAGTGTGTGAGTGTAAGGATGTATGTGCAAGTGTATGAGAGGATGCGTGTGCAAGTGTGTGTGTAAGGATGTGTGTGAGTGCAATGGTGCGCGTGCAAGAGTGTGAGTGTCAGGGTGTGTGTGTGGGATGGCGCATGTGCAAGAGTGTGTGAGTGCAAGGGTGTGTGGGTGAGAGGATGCGTGTGCAAGTGTGTGAGTGCAAGGATGCGTGTGGGTGTGAATGTGCGT
>NW_020179850.1:0-258 GCF_003031525.2 Neophocaena asiaeorientalis asiaeorientalis | reverse complement strand
AGACCACTTGGACTTAATTTATATCTACAGGACACTACATCCCCCAAATAAACAGAGTACACATTCTTTTCAAGTGTGCAAGGAACGTTCTGTAGGCGAGGCCACATACTAGATCAGGAAACAAACCTCAACACATTTAAGAGGATAGAAATGACTTCAAGCATCATTTATCACCAAAATGATATGAAACTAGAAATCAACCACAGAAAGAAAACTGGGAAAAGAACGAATACATGGAGACTGAACAACATGCTACCA
>NW_020179849.1:0-258 GCF_003031525.2 Neophocaena asiaeorientalis asiaeorientalis | reverse complement strand
TTTATTGTTTGTAGTTTTTCTGTTAATTTTTATTCTGACTGCAGTGAGCTGATACCTCTTTGTGATTGGATTTGCATGCATCTCATAATCCATTGAAATTGAGCTTTCAGGCATGTCCTTTAATTCTTCAAACTGTGAGTACAGCTTACCTCTTGAAATGGTTTCCTGAAGTATGTGCCACATTTTGAAATCTTTTGGCCATTACCTTCCTGAAGAAATGTTGAGGGCAGGTTTCATTTACAGCCCTCCAGTACTTGT
>NW_020179848.1:0-258 GCF_003031525.2 Neophocaena asiaeorientalis asiaeorientalis | reverse complement strand
GTATCATGCTGCTTCATTGAAATAAAAATAATAGCTACTTATAGCTAATTATCTATGTCAAGGCCCTGTTCTAAGAGCATATTGTATTTTATAACTAAATTATCAGAGCAACTCTTTGAAGTAAGTACTATTATTTCCTTTGTTTTACAAATGGGTAAACTGAAGCACAGAGAAGATACTTTCAGCCCAAAGACTCAGGCCTAGTAAGAGGCTGAGATGTGATTGAATCCAGAGTGTCTGGCCAGAGAGCTCATGATT
>NW_020179847.1:0-258 GCF_003031525.2 Neophocaena asiaeorientalis asiaeorientalis | reverse complement strand
AGTTGTCTGCACCCAAAGATGATTAGAGAAACCTCTCTTCATTGTATTTATTTGAACACATCACTTCAATCTGCAAGAATTTGCACCTAATTTCATTTGCTTCTAAAAATTTCAAAATTCTCTTGTATGAATACTGTGCATAATCTTATTTTAAGACTAAATCCTTTTCACAAAAAAAATGCACGCTTTAAAGTGTTTACTTGTTTTATTTTTTCCATTAAAACAGGAAAGTGACATATGGATAAAGAAGGATGCTAA
>NW_020179846.1:0-257 GCF_003031525.2 Neophocaena asiaeorientalis asiaeorientalis | reverse complement strand
GTAACTATTTTGAGGCACCACAAACTGCACCCACATAAGACTGCAAGTTCAATCTATAAATATGTGTGATCTGACTGCTCCATCGACTGGCCAGTTCTCCATGTCTCTTCCTCTCCTTGGGCCTCCCTATTCCCTGAGACACAACCATCTGAAATTAGGCCCATTAATATAACCCTACAACGGCCTCTAAGTGTTCAAGTGAACGGAAGAGTCCCACGACTCTCCCTTTAAATCAAAAACTAGAAATGATTAGGCTT
>NW_020179845.1:0-253 GCF_003031525.2 Neophocaena asiaeorientalis asiaeorientalis | reverse complement strand
GGAGTTGGCCCATGACAGTTTGATTGCTGCTACTCGTGCACGACTGGCAAAGAATGTGCAAACCAGCAGCAATGGAGAAATGTCCTCCTTGCTTCTGATGATGGGCAACCCGAAGATTCTGGGCCCCTTCCTCAAATGGAGAAGAAGCTAAGTGTACAGTTGAAGGCTGTGACCAGACATCTGTGTGGCCAGCTCACTTTAAGTACCGCCTCAAAACTGATTGAGGGCTTCCCTGGTGGCGCAGTGGTTGAGA
>NW_020179844.1:0-257 GCF_003031525.2 Neophocaena asiaeorientalis asiaeorientalis | reverse complement strand
GTGCTTGTATATAAAAGACTAATCTTGGACACTGCTGGACATGCATCCAGTCGAGGTACAGCCCGTCCCTGAGTTGCCCCCAGCAGCAGCTCAGGTCTCCTTGCTGAAGGAGGGGGAGAATTCAGAGTAGCAGGCACGTTAACTCTGATGGAATAGTATGAGAAGCTTACTTTACAGGAGAACAGAACAGAACGTGCGGTCAAAGCACAGAGGAACGGTTATCACCCTGAGAAATGTTACCCCCTTTGATGAACTCA
>NW_020179843.1:0-258 GCF_003031525.2 Neophocaena asiaeorientalis asiaeorientalis | reverse complement strand
TAGCACTAGAGTCAGAATATCATGGCAGCAGACAGGGAAATCCTAGGACATAGCGAGTTACAGAGACATGCCGGCAAAGGGAGACAGAAAATAACTCAGGGAGGTAGATTCCAAGATCAGCACAGGCAGGAATGAAGCACGGCCACAGGGCACCAGAGTAATGAGGGCACACGTGTGGCAGTGACCCAACAGGTCTGTCTGCCTACTTTGGAACTGAGTCCTGAGACTGGAGATCAAATAAACAATGATAACAATTTT
>NW_020179842.1:0-258 GCF_003031525.2 Neophocaena asiaeorientalis asiaeorientalis | reverse complement strand
CAGCCCTGCCTCTGACTTAAAACCCTAAGCCCAAGTGCCATTAATTCTAAGAGAAAACTCAGTACCAATAGGAATCCCCTTTCTAGGGATCTACATTTACTTTTTCTGCTCAGGCCCTTCTATAGAAGGCAAAGGACTGAACATTTACACAAGAGTTTATTTCAATATTTTTTTTTCCAACAGCAACAAAAAGTTACTTTAATATTCTTGTGTCCACAGTTAACAAAATCAGGTAAGCAGAGCCCCCTGTTAGATTTT
>NW_020179841.1:0-257 GCF_003031525.2 Neophocaena asiaeorientalis asiaeorientalis | reverse complement strand
GGTTCTTAAAATAATTGAAAGCAGGCTAATTATGAGGTTCCGGTTCAAGGTCCTGGCAGTCAGCCTTCCCGGATGGGTATGAAAGACGATTGTGTTAAGCATATTCACTGTTTGGCTTTAAACGTAGATTCTGCTGAAGTGGTTTAAAAAGGACTTGGAAACAGTTTACTTTTTGGGGTAGATCCAGCATGGTCCCTGCAATCTGTGTCCACCTGGCTCTCGAGGGAGGTAGAATGGGCTGTGAAGACTGGGCATCC
>NW_020179840.1:0-257 GCF_003031525.2 Neophocaena asiaeorientalis asiaeorientalis | reverse complement strand
TTTGCAAATATTTTTTCCCATTCTGACGGTTGTCTTTTCATTTCATTTATGGTTTTCTCTGCTGAGCAAAAGCTTTTAAGTTTAATTAGGTCCAACTTGTTTACTTTTGTTTTTATTTTAATTACTCTAAGAGGTGGGTCATAAAAGATCTTGATATGATTTATGTCAAACAGTGTTTTCCCTATGTTTTTCTCGAGGAGATTTATAGTATCCAGTCTTACATTTAGGTCTTTAATCCATCTCGAGTTTATTTTTGT
>NW_020179839.1:0-257 GCF_003031525.2 Neophocaena asiaeorientalis asiaeorientalis | reverse complement strand
TGTCCCCTGCATCAGCAAGTGGACTCTCAGCCACTGCGCCACCAGGGAAGCCCAAGAGATGCACTTTTTATATAAAGGTAAATTGAAAGTAAGTAGATGGATAAAATTATACCATGCCAACAATAATAAGAAGAATGTTGGGGAGGCTATATGAATTTATATTAATATTAGATAAAATAAACTTTAAGACAAAGAGTATTATCAGAAGTAAAGTGAGGGACTTCCCTGGTGGTCCAGTGGTAAAAAATCCACCTTCC
>NW_020179838.1:0-257 GCF_003031525.2 Neophocaena asiaeorientalis asiaeorientalis | reverse complement strand
GGCTTTGATTTGCATTTCCTTAATGGCTAGTAATGTTGAGCCTCTTTACATGTGCTTATTAGCTATATGTATATCTTCTTTGGAGGAATCTCTTCAAGTCCTTTGCCCATTTTTGAATTGGGTTGTTTTTTGTTGCTGTTTGTGAATTTACACAACTGATTTTTGACAAACGTTCAAAAGCAATTCAGTTGAGGAAGGATACCTTTCAATAACTACTGCTGAAGCAACTGGACAGCCATAGGTCAAAAAAAAAAAAA
>NW_020179837.1:0-257 GCF_003031525.2 Neophocaena asiaeorientalis asiaeorientalis | reverse complement strand
GTGACCAGGAGAGCTGATGTCTGAAGGCAGCTCAAAAAAAAAAAAAAGCAAATTTGCCTTTCCTCTGCCTTTTTGTTCCATTTTGGCCTTCAAAGGATTGGATGATGCCCACCATTGTTGAGGGTAGAACTTTTTATTCACTCTACTGAATAAATACTAATCTCTTCCAGAAACACCCTCATAGACACACCCAGAAATAATGTTTTATCAGCTATTTGGGCATCTCTTAGCCCAGTCAAGTTGACACATAAAATTAA
>NW_020179836.1:0-257 GCF_003031525.2 Neophocaena asiaeorientalis asiaeorientalis | reverse complement strand
GAGGAAATGTTAAAATACCTTGATATAAATGAAAATGGAAAAACCACTTTTCAAAAACGTAAAGAATGCAGCAAAATGACATCATAGCAATATAGGACTACCTCAAAGAACAAGAAAAAATATCAAATAAGCAATCTAAATGTACATTTAAAAAACAAGAAAAGCCCAAAGTTAATAGAAGGAAGTTGATAATATGGATCAAATTGGAAATAAATAAAAAAGACTATAAACAATAACAATAGAAAATATCGATAAAA
>NW_020179835.1:0-257 GCF_003031525.2 Neophocaena asiaeorientalis asiaeorientalis | reverse complement strand
TATTATATTTTCCTACAGGAAATCTTGCAATTTTGCAGTTCGCATTTTTAGTTAGGTAAAATACAACTTTCATTACTATGCCCATTGAGAATAGAGAATTTAGATTCATGTGAGAATTTAAATGTCTCTGATCCTTTCCGCAATAAAATGTTATGTACATGCTTTAAGACAGTTGAATTATTATGCTTATCACTAATGATGGAGTAAAATTTTACATGAATGTGTTATAATATTTCTGAATCTCATTAAATATTACC
>NW_020179834.1:0-257 GCF_003031525.2 Neophocaena asiaeorientalis asiaeorientalis | reverse complement strand
TTTTTTTTTTAATTTTAGTAGTGTTCAACTCTAGAATTTCCATTGGTATTTTTTGTATTTTCTGTATCTAATAATAAGATACCCTATCTATTCAGCCACTATGTATATATCTCCTCCTAAGTGCTTGAACATATTTGTAATCCCTACTTTAAAGTTCTTGTTTGCTAATTGCAACATCTGGGTCATCTCTGGCTTAGTTACTATAGACTGCTTTTGTTGTTTTTGTTTTCATGAGTATGTGTCACCATTTTTTTTTT
>NW_020179833.1:0-257 GCF_003031525.2 Neophocaena asiaeorientalis asiaeorientalis | reverse complement strand
AAGTCTTGGGCCATATCAATGGGTCATCTTCAAGCTCATCTCCCATCAGAGGAGTCTCTTGTCCCCCAGCAGTGGGCCTGAAAGGGTGTCTCTGCTGTGCTTCATTGTCGCCCACTTGCAGCCTAGGGGAAGCACAGCCTCAGTGCAAACCCACGGGAGAATCCAGAGCTGAGGCTGTGAAACACTTAGGCTCCCAGCAGCAGATTCTCTAGAAGGAGCTCTGGCTGGTGCATGTCCATGGTCACCACACAGCTATC
>NW_020179832.1:0-257 GCF_003031525.2 Neophocaena asiaeorientalis asiaeorientalis | reverse complement strand
TGAGTAACGTAAGGAATGAATGAGTAACGTAAGGAATGAATAACGTAAGGAATGAATAACTTAATGAATGAATGAGTAACGTAATGAATAACTGAATGAATGGACTGAATGAATGGATTATGAATGAATCAATGAATGCATGAATGGATGGAAGAATGAATGAGTAAATTTATGAATGAACAGATGAATGAGTAAATGAATGAATGTGACTAAGTTATGAATGAGTAAATGAATGAATGAGTAAATGAATGAATGAG
>NW_020179831.1:0-257 GCF_003031525.2 Neophocaena asiaeorientalis asiaeorientalis | reverse complement strand
AATGAAGTGAATCCTATGAAAGTCTCTTTCTGAGATTCCCACATATATGTGGATAGTGACTTTGCATCTGGACCGGGCAGGGCCTGGGCCGTGAGGGCAGGCGGGAGAGGAGATGGGGGCCCAGATTCCTTTGGGAGCAGGACGCCAGGAGGGACCCAGGGGAGGGGCAGGGCGGCTCTGGGGCTTCCTGGGTGTGCAGTCTCCTCCTCGCTGGCACTCACCCTGAGCCTGCCCTGGGCTCTGTTGCTGGTGTGGGG
>NW_020179830.1:0-257 GCF_003031525.2 Neophocaena asiaeorientalis asiaeorientalis | reverse complement strand
CTGGTGACTTTCAGTTGAAGCCAGTGCTCATTTACCATTCTAAAAATCCTAGGGGCCTTTAGAATTATGTTAAATCTACTCTGCCTCTGCTCTGTAAATGGAACAGCAAAGCCTAGGTGACAGCACACCTGTTTATAACATGATTTACTGAATATTTTAAGCCCACTGTTGAGAACTACTGCTCCTTCCTTTCAAAATATTACATGTCGTTGACAGTGCACCTGGTCACCCAAGAACTCTGATGGAGATGTACAATG
>NW_020179829.1:0-257 GCF_003031525.2 Neophocaena asiaeorientalis asiaeorientalis | reverse complement strand
CACATGTTCTGGGTCCCTCACCTTTCTGTAATGTGGCCACAATGGTTTGAGGATACTCCTGACTTCTTCTGATCCCCTTGGTGATGTGAGCTCACTGGTGAGAGTCTTATCCTGGCTGGGTTCCTCAACATTCTGTGAGGTAGGCCCTCTGCTGTGAGGTCACACCTGCCTGGCTGGCATACGTGACCTTGGCGATGTGGGCCCTCAGTTGGGTGCTGGTGCCTGCTGGGAGTCTCCTCCCCTCGGTAATGAGGGCC
>NW_020179828.1:0-257 GCF_003031525.2 Neophocaena asiaeorientalis asiaeorientalis | reverse complement strand
AGATCATACACCATGATCAAGTTGGATTCATTCCAGGGTCATGAGGATGGTTCAACATACGTAAATCAATGTGATACTTCTCATTAACAGAAGAAAAGACAAAAAACACATGACAATCTCAATAGATGCAGAAAAAGCGTTTGATAAAATTCAATATCCATTCATGATAATAACTCTCACCAAAGTGGGTATAGAAGGAACATATCTCAACACAACAAAAGTCATTTATGACAAACCCACAGCCAATAAAATACTCA
>NW_020179827.1:0-257 GCF_003031525.2 Neophocaena asiaeorientalis asiaeorientalis | reverse complement strand
TGTGTGTGTGTGTTGGAGAGTCTGGACCACAGGAAAATTTAGAAATAAAAATAATAATTTGCCACTGAAACATAAATTAGAATGTGGGTTATTAGTAGAGTGTTCATATAAATTATTATCTTAAATGGACAATCATGAGAGTTAAAGGGGGCACAATTAATAATTGCACTGAGACAACAGGCATAAACTAGGATATATAATGACACTATATATTAGCAAAATATTCTCTTCCTAATCAGAACATAAGAAAACAGCAG
>NW_020179826.1:0-257 GCF_003031525.2 Neophocaena asiaeorientalis asiaeorientalis | reverse complement strand
GAGAAAGGAATGAGTTGAACCTAATCTTGCAAAGCAAGTTCTCTGTTTTATCAGTAGTTTGTTGTAGATTTCAGGGAGGACGGATTCTGATGCACTCGTTTTATATTGTTTTGGTCACACCAGCTCTTGATGCCTTTCCTTTAAATGAATTGTAGACAGAGGCATTTAGCTTCTTTCTTAGCCTGTTTCTTTTTGTTGTTGCTGTTGTTGTTTTATCACAAGCCGATTGCCAGCATAATGGAGAGGAAACCAGATTG
>NW_020179825.1:0-257 GCF_003031525.2 Neophocaena asiaeorientalis asiaeorientalis | reverse complement strand
TTTAAGAAATCAAGATAGAGGATGGAGTCTTGGGACTCTTGTGAGGGATGGTTTCACTGTCACCCAGGAACCCCCTCCTCCAGAGAACATTCGAGAACAGGGAATTGGGTCGCTGCAGGAATGGAAGTCTGTCCACCCTCCCCACCCTCTTCCATGTTTCCTCCTCTGTGTGGACCACCTCCACATCTGATTGTCCCGGTCACACAGTGTTTGGTTGCCAGGGTCCCCAGGACAATACCTCAGCTCCCTTCCCTGGA
>NW_020179824.1:0-257 GCF_003031525.2 Neophocaena asiaeorientalis asiaeorientalis | reverse complement strand
TCTCATCTTATGACTTGCCTATTTATGTCTTGTGCCCATTTGAACTGTGTTTTTTGTCTTTTTATTTTGATTTTTAAAGCCCTTTATATATTAAGAATTTCAGCTATTTTTTCTATCATTTATGTTAAAAGTATTTTCCCAGTTGGACAGCTCCTTTTCAATATTGTGATGTTTTTTATAAACAAAATTGGTTCTTTTGTTAATATATTAAAATATTTAACAATTTTTTCTTTGGAGTTTTATATTTAGTTTATTTG
>NW_020179823.1:0-257 GCF_003031525.2 Neophocaena asiaeorientalis asiaeorientalis | reverse complement strand
CATACAATGGAATCTTATTCAGCCATGAAAAGTAATAAAGTCCTGATATATGCTACTTCGTGCATGAGCCTTGGAAACATTATGCTAAGTGAATAAGCCAGTCACAAAAGGACAAATATTATATGATTCTACTTACATGAAATATCTAGAATAGATTAGAAATAATTTTCTTTCTGTTTTAAAAACATTTCTCCATTGCTTTGGCTCCTACTCCCGTATATGTGAACTGTTTTTTAACCTCTGAGAGATTTAGAACT
>NW_020179822.1:0-257 GCF_003031525.2 Neophocaena asiaeorientalis asiaeorientalis | reverse complement strand
AACTAAACAGAAGACAACAAAGGAAATAGAGAACTTAACAACACAATTAACCAACTATATCTAACATTGTCCACTGCATATAGGACATTCTCTAAGAAATAACATGTAATATCACAATACTAGTTTCAAGTATATGTCAAAAAATGAGAAGAAATGGACAAAAAAACAACTAGAAGAAATGAAAACATCTCTTGAAACACACAATTATTTAATGTTTCAAAAACAGATAAAAAACTTAACAGACCTACAACACATAA
>NW_020179821.1:0-257 GCF_003031525.2 Neophocaena asiaeorientalis asiaeorientalis | reverse complement strand
CAAATAGGATAAAATATTGGAACATTAATTGCTGGGGAGGTGTAAGTTTACCTACCTTTGCCTTTTTAGGAGAGAAAGACTAAAGCATAAGTTTTCCAATCAGGAAATGCTGGTAGGGCAAAAAGTTCACAATTACTTTCTTCTTGGTTTCTGCCAGAGATTAAGGTTATTAAGGGTTAAGATTATAATCGGTCATAATTCTAGTTACTGTGACCAAGTTGTTTTTTTTTAACATCTTTATTGGGGTATAATTGCTT
>NW_020179820.1:0-257 GCF_003031525.2 Neophocaena asiaeorientalis asiaeorientalis | reverse complement strand
CAGTGCCCAGAAGGGGAGCCGGGGTTCAGCATGAACCACATAGTTTGTGCAAACAGCGCAGGTGCAGGGGGCTGCCCCTAACGGGAGGCAGGAGGGTTTAGATCAGGGCAGGGAGCTGCTCACCAGCTGAATTAGCTTCCCAGGACAGCTGTGGCAAACGACCACAAACGGAGGCTCAGAACAACAGAAACGTGTCCTCTCTCAGTCCCGGAGACAAGACGTCTGAGGTCAAGGTGTCCCAGGGCTGCGCTCCCTCT
>NW_020179819.1:0-257 GCF_003031525.2 Neophocaena asiaeorientalis asiaeorientalis | reverse complement strand
AGCAGGAGCAGGAGCAGCAGTATTAGTAATAGGAGTAGTACTTGCCATGCACTGGACTACCAGTAGTAGCATTAGTAGTAGTGGAAGCACCATCAATAGAAGTGGCATCAGCAGCAGTAGCAGTAGCAGCAGATTTGCCCTGCAGTGGGGCAATAGTAGTAGTAGCAGTAGCAGCCATAGCAGTAGTAGTATAGATTTGCCATACACAGGGCTAGTAGTATTGATAGCAGAAGTAGCAGTAGTAGAAGCATCAGGAG
>NW_020179818.1:0-257 GCF_003031525.2 Neophocaena asiaeorientalis asiaeorientalis | reverse complement strand
AGAGGTGAAATGTAAATCCCAGTAATTTTATTTTCTATCAAGTTTATTACTAGAATTAACAAATAAATTCTAAGGAGAGGTAAATAGATGGTGTGTCAAATTTGAAAAATAAAGCATATTCAAGAGGTTTTTTGTTTGTTTTTGGAGTTGTGGAAAGATATGGATTATAGTAGTAAAATAAGCCTGTATTAATCACTACATTATATGGCCCTTATTTTATTTTCTTTGCTGTCATTTAGGTCACACCGTTAATTAAT
>NW_020179817.1:0-255 GCF_003031525.2 Neophocaena asiaeorientalis asiaeorientalis | reverse complement strand
GCATTGGCAGGCGGATTCTTAACCACTGCGCCACCAGGAAATTCCCTGCAAATAATTCAGAATCACATATTTCCTGTAAATAAACTCTTTACAGTGAGTTAAAGCAAATCTAGGTGAAACTAAGAGCTTTATTTAATTAATTAATTCATTTATGGCCACACCACCTGGCTTGTGGGATCTAGTTCCCCAACCAGGGACTGAACCCAGGCCGTTGGCAGTGAAAGTGTAGAGTCCTAACCACTGGACCACCAGGGA
>NW_020179816.1:0-257 GCF_003031525.2 Neophocaena asiaeorientalis asiaeorientalis | reverse complement strand
ATGTGGAGAAAAGGGAACACTTGTGCACTGTTGGTGAGAATATAAATTGGTGCAGACACTATGGAAAACAGTACGGACGTTCCTCAAAAAATTTAAAAAAGAACTACCGTATGATCCAACAATTCCACTTCTGGTTGTTTATCTGAAGAAAACAAAAACACTAACTTGAAAAGATACGTTTATTGCAGTGTTATTTACAATAGCCAAGGTATGCAACAATCTAAGTGTCCATCAATGGATGAACGGATAAAGAAAAT
>NW_020179815.1:0-256 GCF_003031525.2 Neophocaena asiaeorientalis asiaeorientalis | reverse complement strand
TTGTTAGTATGGTGTATCACATTGATTGATTTGCGTATATTCAAGTATCCTTGCATTCCTGGGAGAAACCCCACTTGATCATGCTGCATGACCCATTTAATGTGCTGTTGGCTTATGTATGCTAGTATTTTACTGAGGATTTTTGCATCTATGGTCATAAGTGATATTAGTCTGTAATTTTTTGTTTCTTTGAGACATCATTGGTTTTGGTATCGGGGTGATGGCGGCCTCATAGAATGAGTTTGGGAGTGTTCCT
>NW_020179814.1:0-257 GCF_003031525.2 Neophocaena asiaeorientalis asiaeorientalis | reverse complement strand
ACAGAGCTTCTTCACAGCCTGTTTGATCTGGTGCTTGTTGAGCTTGACATCAACAATGAACACAAGAGTGTGTTATCTTCTATCTTCTTTATAGCTGACTCAGTGGTCAGGGTGACCTTGATGATGGTGTAATGGTGGAGCTTGTTTCTCCTGAGTGTGGTCATCTGAGGGTATTTGGGAGTTTTTTTTTTTTTTTTTAAGTATTTATTTATTTATTTTTACATCTTTATTGGAATATAATTCCTTTACAATGGTGT
>NW_020179813.1:0-257 GCF_003031525.2 Neophocaena asiaeorientalis asiaeorientalis | reverse complement strand
TGTGTGTGTATGTGTGTGTGTGTAGGTGTGTGTGTGTAGGTATGTGTGTGTATTCATTCTTGATTCTGTTTCTTTGGAGTACCTTGACTGATACAGAATGTATTAAGTGAGTTGAGGACATTCTGAACATATTTTATCCCAATCATTTGGAGAAATACTATAAATATTATATAGTTTCTTATTTAAGGAAATAAAAGAATGCAGTTTAGCTGCATCTAAATTGAATTAAGCTCTTACAGGAAACATTAAAATTTTAT
>NW_020179812.1:0-257 GCF_003031525.2 Neophocaena asiaeorientalis asiaeorientalis | reverse complement strand
TTTTTTTTTTTTTTGCCATGCCATGTGGCTTGTGGGATCTTCATTCCCTGACAGGGATTGAACCCGGGCCTTGGGCAGTGAGAGCACATAGTCCTAACCACTGGACCACCAGGGAACTCCTGCATGTATATTTTTGAATTACAGTTTTGTCCAGATGTATACCCAAGAGTGGGATTACTGGATCATATGGTAGCTCTATTTTAAGTTTTCTGAGGCTCCTCCATACTGTTTTCCATAGTGGCTGCACCAACTTACAT
>NW_020179811.1:0-254 GCF_003031525.2 Neophocaena asiaeorientalis asiaeorientalis | reverse complement strand
TGTAACAGACTCTAGGTCCATCCACCTCACTACAAATAACTGGTGATTTATTTTTAATTTAAAAATTTGGTAATTATGTCAGATTTGTCAGTAAATCATTGTAGGAACCTAAGGCAGTGTGCTGCAGCAACAAGAGCATGAGATTTGGAATCAAACGCAACTGTGTCAGATTCCCAGCTTGATTTCACACCAGTCCTATGACTATGTGTATTTTACTCGCCACTTTTTAAAAAATATATTTATTTATTTATTTG
>NW_020179810.1:0-257 GCF_003031525.2 Neophocaena asiaeorientalis asiaeorientalis | reverse complement strand
CATGTCATCTGTGAACAGTGAAAGTTTTACTTCTTCTTTTCTGATTTGATTTCTTTTATTTCCTTTTCTTCTCTGACTGCCATGGCTAAAAATTCCAAAGCTATGTTGAATAATACTGGTGAGAGTGGGTACCCTTGTCTTTTTCCAGATCTTAGAGGAAATGGCTTCAGTTTTTCATGATTGAGAACGATGTTGGCTATGGATTTGTCATATATCGTCTTTATTATGTTGAGGTAGGTTCCCTCTATACCCACTTT
>NW_020179809.1:0-247 GCF_003031525.2 Neophocaena asiaeorientalis asiaeorientalis | reverse complement strand
GTAAACCTAAAATTATATTCTGTAAAGACATAGTATATTATACATGTCCATTCTTTTTGCTGACCTGTATGTTGCTGGAATGATTGTTTAAAAAAAGACAACCTAAAGTTGCTGGCATATCAGTACTCTTTCTCATTAAATATGTTTATATTTATTTTCCAAAAACGATCCCATTTTGGAGATATTTGAGATTAAAAATGTTATAATCACACAGAGTGTGTGTGTGTGTGTGTGTGTGTGTGTGTGT
>NW_020179808.1:0-257 GCF_003031525.2 Neophocaena asiaeorientalis asiaeorientalis | reverse complement strand
GGTTATTTGTGTTTTTCCTTACAGTTACCAAACGTTCACTACATATCCTGGACACTTAAAAAACAAAAACAAAAACAGAAACAAAACTACTCTCTCCATTTCTTTTCTGTTTTGCCTTGTTTTGGTTTAAAACAGCAAAAATTAATTTTCTTACAATTCTGGAGTTCAGATGTCCAAAATGAGTCTTAAAGAGCTAAAATCAAGGTGTCAGCAAGCCTGGCCTCTTACAGCTTCCAGCTCTCTCCATTTCTTGCCTT
>NW_020179807.1:0-247 GCF_003031525.2 Neophocaena asiaeorientalis asiaeorientalis | reverse complement strand
GTGTGTGTGTGTGTGTGTGTGTGTGTGTGTGTAGACTTCTTAGGATTTTCTACGTATAGGACCATGTCATCTGTAGACACAGTTTTATTTTTTCCTTTCCAATCTGGATGCCTTTAACTCTTTTTTCTTTTTTTTTATTCCACTGGCAAGAACCTCTAGTAGGGTGTGGAATAGACATTATTATATGTCTATATATATTATATTATACTATGTTATAATAGTAGGGTGAGAACAGACATCTTGTTTT
>NW_020179806.1:0-257 GCF_003031525.2 Neophocaena asiaeorientalis asiaeorientalis | reverse complement strand
AGTATGTTTATTTTACTACAATAAAAAAGGTAACTTAAAAAGAGAAGTTATTTGTTTAAATAGTTTTTCTATGTAGATTGCAAGCTTGTGAAAATAATGAGAAAACACAACTTTTTCATCTTAACCCAGCACAGTGCTTTGCATGAGATAATTGCTCATTATTGCCTCAATTCAGGAATGGAAGTCAATGGAAAGGAGCACAGAATTAAGGTAAGGTTTCCCCATATCTCTTACCAATTTTTGAAATTTTACAAATT
>NW_020179805.1:0-257 GCF_003031525.2 Neophocaena asiaeorientalis asiaeorientalis | reverse complement strand
TGCTATATTGCACAACTTTTGATAAGTTGTAATTTTGTTTTTATTTAGTTAAACATATTTTAAAATTTCTCATTAGATTTACTCTTCGGCCCATGTGTTATTTCGAAGTATATTGTTTAATCTCCAAATACCCTTGATTTTCTTGTTACTCTTTTGTTATCAATTTCTAGTTTATTCCATCGCAGAATGAGATCATTCTTTGTATCATTTATATTTTTTTAAATTTGATGATGTGTGTTTTATGGCATAGAATGTGA
>NW_020179804.1:0-256 GCF_003031525.2 Neophocaena asiaeorientalis asiaeorientalis | reverse complement strand
GGCAAAGGCGACGTGTGCCAGCCAGGCAGGAGTGACCTCACTGCCGAAGTCCCACCTCCCAGAAGTTTGAAGAGTTCAGCCAGGGTCAGACTGTCATCATAGGGCCCACATCACCAAGCAGATGGGAACCAGGCAGGAGTGTCCTTATACCAGTGGGGCCACATCACTGAAAGATGAGGAAACCGGCACATGTGACCTCAAACCTGAGGACCTATATCACCAAGGGACTGGGAGTGAGGCAGGCAGGAGGAGCCTC
>NW_020179803.1:0-256 GCF_003031525.2 Neophocaena asiaeorientalis asiaeorientalis | reverse complement strand
TTTATTTGTTTTATTTTTTAGATTCCACATATAAGTGATAATATAGAGTATTTGTCTTTCTATGTCTGACTTATTTCACTTAACATAATACTCTCTAGGTCCATTCATGTTTTTACAAGTGGAAAAATTGCATTTTTTAATGGCTGCAGAGAATTCTATTGTGTATATATACATATAAACATATTCTTTGTTCATTCATCTGTTGATGGATACATGTTGCTTCCATATCTTGGCTATTGTAAATAATCCTGCTGTG
>NW_020179802.1:0-257 GCF_003031525.2 Neophocaena asiaeorientalis asiaeorientalis | reverse complement strand
TGTAGTATAGTCTGAAGTCAGGGAACATGATTCCTCCAGTTCTGTGCTTTCTCAAGATTGTTTTGCTCTTTGGGGCCTTTTCTGTTTCCATACATATTTAAAAATCATTTCTTCTAGTTCTGTGGAAGATGCCACTGGTAATTTGAAGTTATTGCATTGAATTTGTAGATTGCCTTGGTTAGTATGGTCATTTTAACACTATTAATTCCTCCAATACAAGAACACTGTGTATCTTTCCATCTGTTTGTGTCATCTTT
>NW_020179801.1:0-257 GCF_003031525.2 Neophocaena asiaeorientalis asiaeorientalis | reverse complement strand
CCTGGTATTAATGTTTAAGTTTGTTGATCTAATTAATATAAACATGTCTTTAGAGTCACCAACATTAAGTGTAATACCTTTACTGTGCCTAGGTTTAATATAAGCTAAATAAAATCTTTTTATATCTGTTACAAATTTGTCAGCAAGGAAAGTAACTCGATGTGAAGAAACTTTTAAGGAAAGAAAATGCAAATGAGCAAAGAGTTTTGGGTGAACTTTTAGGAATGTCTACTTGAGGATGATCTCTCCAGATATTT
>NW_020179800.1:0-256 GCF_003031525.2 Neophocaena asiaeorientalis asiaeorientalis | reverse complement strand
TTTAGGTGTAAGGTTAGGTTGTTTGAGATTTTTCTTATTTCATGATGTACGGTTGTATTTCTATACACTTCCCTCTTATAACTGCTTTTGCTGTGTTCCATAGATATTGGATCATTTATTTCATTTATCTCCAGGTATTTTTCTTCTTTCTTCTTTGATTTCTTCAGTGATGCATTGGTTGTTAAATAGCATATTTTTTAGCATCCATGTTTGTGTTTTTGCAGTTTTTCTCTTATAGCTGACTTCTACTCTCATA
>NW_020179799.1:0-256 GCF_003031525.2 Neophocaena asiaeorientalis asiaeorientalis | reverse complement strand
GACAAGAGAAAACTGCCCAGCAGCCTAGGACAACACCGGGGTGAGGCCTTAGGATGGGCCAGTGTCAGAGCCTCAGAGATAACTTGAAGAGACAGTTCAGTCTCTTAAGGACATCGTCAGAGATGTACTTAGGGACATATTTAGGGCCTTAGTTATGGACAGGATCAGGGTGTTATTTAGTGACAGCTTAGACTATAAGGGACAGTGTCAGGGCCTAAGTTAGGGACAGTGTCAGAGCTTCAGTTAGAGATAACGT
>NW_020179798.1:0-256 GCF_003031525.2 Neophocaena asiaeorientalis asiaeorientalis | reverse complement strand
TTTCTGATGTATTTGTGGGGAAGAAGGTGATCTCCACGTTTACTCTTCGGCCATCTTGAAGCTCTAGCCTATTCTTTTAATTGAGTCATATATAAATAGTATCTGTATCTTCCTCCCAAACCATAAAAGATGCTAAAAAAAGATTATGATTCACATTGTAACATGCTATTGTTTTGTTTTCAAGATTGTTTTCTTCCTGCAGCAAGTGAGATGTTATTATTGTTTTTTGCACTTAACATTGGTCTATATGCAGATA
>NW_020179797.1:0-256 GCF_003031525.2 Neophocaena asiaeorientalis asiaeorientalis | reverse complement strand
TCCTCTGTAGAAAAAACCAAATATATACAATTGAGAAATAAAAATAAATAAATAAAAGGAAGGAAGGGAGAGAGGGGAGGGAAGGAGGGAGAAAGAGAGAAACAAGGAGAGAGAAAGAAGAAAGGAACAAGGAAGCGTAGTGCCCAGTGTTGTAGATTAAACATGGCCACAGATTATTTGCAGCAATTCCCATCAAGAAGTGGAGCTGGGACTTTCCTGGTGATCCAGTGGCTAAGACTCCACGCTCCCAATGCAG
>NW_020179796.1:0-256 GCF_003031525.2 Neophocaena asiaeorientalis asiaeorientalis | reverse complement strand
TCAGTTATTATGAGCTCAAGAAGTATCTGTGGAATAAATAAATGGATGTGTTCATCTGGAAGAGATCTATTGGCTTGACATATTTCTATGTCAAGTGCTTATCAGATGTGATGTTTTTTTTCTCTTCTAGCATCATAGTGAAGGTAGCCAAAATGGAGCTGAAAATCTATGTTGGATGAGCAGATGCAAATTTCAAAAGGGAAAGGATACTCAACAAAATATTTCTCCCTCTTTCATATCACTCTGTATACATGAG
>NW_020179795.1:0-256 GCF_003031525.2 Neophocaena asiaeorientalis asiaeorientalis | reverse complement strand
TGTACACCAGAAACTAACACAACATTGTAAATTATACTTCAGTAAAAAAAAAAAAAAACAGAAACATTTAAAAAAAATTGAAAGACACAAATAAATGGAAAGACATTGCATATTCATGGATTAGAAATATTAATATTGTTGAAATGTACATACTACTCATAGTGATCTACAGATTCAATGCAATTGTTATCAAAATCCCAGTGACAGGGACTTCTCTGGTGGTGCAGTGGCTAAGAATCCGCCTGCCAATGCAAGG
>NW_020179794.1:0-256 GCF_003031525.2 Neophocaena asiaeorientalis asiaeorientalis | reverse complement strand
CAGAGTTCGCATTCAGCCTCTTGAAGCTTGAAGGGGTCTTTCTCCATTCAGGGGTGTCTGTGTCCAATGCCAGCGTTCCGTCTATAAACTGTGACCTTTACGCTTCGGTGTTTCTGCAGAGGGCCTCAGGGACACACGGAGACCAAGATGCAGTTTGAGCGGAACACAAAGAAGCCCAGAAGCACGTCCTCGTGAGCAGTGACAGTCACACCCACGCACACGCGTGAACACACACATAGACCCTCTCACATGCCGG
>NW_020179793.1:0-256 GCF_003031525.2 Neophocaena asiaeorientalis asiaeorientalis | reverse complement strand
GTGTAAGGTGCTTGCCTGCCCGTGGGCATGTGTTGCCGTGGGTATCCGGCTGTGGGTGCTTGATTGCCTGGTCTGCTGAGCGGCGGCCAGCACCAACCTGCCTGGGCTTGTGGACAGGGAGGCGACCGCTCGTAAGTAATACAGTGAAATCTACACTGTTCGGATCACGCCATTGGATTGGGAACCAACGGCAAGCAGGGTGCAACTTGAGGAGGCCCCTGCTGGCTCACGTTTGGACTTGAAGGGCTTCCATAAG
>NW_020179792.1:0-256 GCF_003031525.2 Neophocaena asiaeorientalis asiaeorientalis | reverse complement strand
TTTCATGTTTCCTTTTATCTCCCACAACTTCTGGAACAGTGCTTGAACTGTTATATAGAGAAATATATATATATATAATACACACACACATATATATAGTTATATATAGCTATATAGCAATAAAACCTATATGAAGTTAATGAATAGCAGTGTCAGAAACCACTCATCAGACAGAACCCTGAAGACTGTTTCTCAGCTCTCTAGTTTATGAGGCTTACTGAAGCTTGGGTCTGCCCATCTCTGCATCTGTGAATGG
>NW_020179791.1:0-256 GCF_003031525.2 Neophocaena asiaeorientalis asiaeorientalis | reverse complement strand
ATAACTAGATTTCCAGATATTTGCTTAGGGATTTAAAGCAATCTAATAATGCCCTCATCTTTGGAAGGAGTCCAAGAATTGTTGCATACTGAAAAGTTTTGTATTGACTCTGGCACTGGCCAAAATGGAAGAAATTCTCCATAGTCTGTCTCACCTACAGATTTGAACTGACCATAAAAATTAAGCATGTGAGGAATGTGAAAAATTAAAACTAGAAAGTGAAATGAGGAGAGAAGTTAAGACTTGAATAATTACC
>NW_020179790.1:0-256 GCF_003031525.2 Neophocaena asiaeorientalis asiaeorientalis | reverse complement strand
TATAAATGTATTGCTATTGCATGATTGTTTCCCCTAAAATTCATATGTTAAAAATATAACCTCCAAATGTGGTGGTATTAGGATGTAGGGCCTCTGGGGGGTGCTCAGGTTATGTGGGCAGAGCCTCCATGAATAGGATTTGTGTGCTTTTATTTATTTTAAAATTTATTTTAAAATATGTATTTATTTACTTATTTGGCTGCATTCACTCTTGCTTGCAGCACGTGGGATCTTTGTTGTGATGCACAGGCTTCAT
>NW_020179789.1:0-256 GCF_003031525.2 Neophocaena asiaeorientalis asiaeorientalis | reverse complement strand
GAGCTTATTATCATTTGTAGATTTGTTTATTGATTTGGTTGGTCTCTTCCTTTTTCTATTTATATATATATATATATATACATTTATTTTTCTTTTTCACTTTTTGTGAGTGTGTATGTGTATGCTTCTTGTATGATTTTGTCTGTATAGCTTCGCTTTTGCCATTTGTCCTAGGGTTCTCACTGTCCATTTTTTTTTCCTTTTTACATATAATTTTTAGCACTTGTTAAGATTGGTGGATTTGTTTTTTCATTTT
>NW_020179788.1:0-256 GCF_003031525.2 Neophocaena asiaeorientalis asiaeorientalis | reverse complement strand
CTTTTTGTGAGTGTGTATGTGTATGCTTCTTTGGGTGATTTGGTCTGTATAGCTCTGCTTTTACTATTCATCCTAGTGTTCTGTCTGTCCTTTTTTTTTCTTTTCTTTTTTTAATTACTTTTTAATGTTTTTTATTTTTAATTTTAATAACTTTATTTTATTCTATTTTATATTTTTCTTTCTTTCATTCATTCTTTTCTTTCTCCCTTTTCTTCTGAGCCGTGCGGCTCACAGGGTCTTGGTGCTCTGGCCAGGT
>NW_020179787.1:0-256 GCF_003031525.2 Neophocaena asiaeorientalis asiaeorientalis | reverse complement strand
GGTTAGGACTCTGGGCTTTCACTGCCATGGCCTGGGTTCAATCCCTAGTCGGGGAACTGAGATCCTGCAAGCCGTGAGGTGTGGCTGGAAAAAAAAAAAAAGATTCTACCTAATTTTTTTATTCTTCGGATTCTTCTGGTATACATATATATATATTACATAAACTTTTCTTTTAATTTTAGAATAGTTTGTAATTTTCTTCCTTTTTTTAAAAGATTTATTTATTTTTGGCTGCATCAGGTCTTAGTTGTGGCAT
>NW_020179786.1:0-256 GCF_003031525.2 Neophocaena asiaeorientalis asiaeorientalis | reverse complement strand
TTGACCTAAAACAAATAGACTGCCAGCTATTTCTCCAGCAAAAATGGGTTTAATTGGCATCAACAAAAGATTGCAATTCAGGGTTTATAACCCTGATGAGCCATGTGCAAGACCACATACAACAAAGGAACACTTAAAGAGGGGAAAAAGGATTTAGGAGGGCCACAGTAAACAAAGAATCCATTGGAGGAATTGAGAGTTCCAAGCAGAGTGGCTTTCATTGGCTGAGTCGTGACAGTCTCTCATTGGCTGAGCT
>NW_020179785.1:0-256 GCF_003031525.2 Neophocaena asiaeorientalis asiaeorientalis | reverse complement strand
GTGTCAGAGGAAGAGCCAGATCCCAGGTCTTCTAAGTCGGAGTTCCAAGCCCTGCCACATCCCACATTTTTCTAGGCATAGAAAAGGTCAGGTCCTGGCCTACTGTCCCTTTTTCTGTCACTACATCTTGATTAAGGCTCCGCCCACTAACTTCGTCCCACCATGGCCTCCTCACCAGTTCTTCATCCCCCTTGTTCCGGACACAATCTTTTTCACACAGTTGATGATTGAAAGAAGATTTGGGCTCAGCAGTTCT
>NW_020179784.1:0-256 GCF_003031525.2 Neophocaena asiaeorientalis asiaeorientalis | reverse complement strand
TTTTTTTCTTTAAATGTATTAGTCTCTTAAATCATGTAGAAAATGAAGTTGCAGTTGCAAACCATTGTTATAATGATACTAGCTTTTATAATTACTCGTGTATTTACCTTTACTGGGGTATTTATTTCTCCATACAGCTTAGATGTCCTTTCATTTCACCTGAAGGATATTTCTTGCAGGGCAGGTCTAGTAATCATGAACCCCCTCAGCTTTTGTTTTTCTGGGCATGTCTTAATTTCTCCCTCACTTTTGAAGG
>NW_020179783.1:0-255 GCF_003031525.2 Neophocaena asiaeorientalis asiaeorientalis | reverse complement strand
CTATGTTCATCAGTGATATTTGTCTGTAATTTTCTTTTTTTATAGTATATTTTTCTGATTTTGGTATTAGGGTGATTGTAGCTTCATAGAATTAGTTTTGGAGTGTTTCTTCCTATGCAAATATTTGGAAGGGTTTGAGAAGGATGGTTGATAACTCTTCTATAAATGTTTGATAGAATTCACTTTGAAGGCATCTGGTCCTGGACTTAGTGTTTTGCAAGGTTTTTAATCACAGTTTCAATTTCATTACTTGTG
>NW_020179782.1:0-256 GCF_003031525.2 Neophocaena asiaeorientalis asiaeorientalis | reverse complement strand
GTGAGGTGATATCTCACTGTGGTTTTGATTTGCATTTCCCTCATGATTAGAGATATTGAACATCTTTTCTTGTGCTGGTTGAATACCTGTATGTTTTCTTTGGAAAAATGCCCCAATTTTTAAATCAGGCTTATTTTTTAAAATATTGAGTCGTTTGAACTCTTTAAATATTTCGGATATTAACCCCTTATTTGATATATGACTTACAAATATCTTCTTCCATTCAGTAGGTTGCCTTTTCATTTTGATGATGGTT
>NW_020179781.1:0-256 GCF_003031525.2 Neophocaena asiaeorientalis asiaeorientalis | reverse complement strand
TATCTATTTCTGAATCATGGCTTATAGCATGAAAGGACAAATTGGTGAAGGGTCAATAGAGCAGAGCTGAGCACAAGATCTCTCCTGCTGTGAATACAGACTTGCCATGGATGTCACATTCAGCTTCTTGAGTAGCTTCAAAGTGTCACTATGAGCCATCCTCACCATCAACTGAAAAAGACAGCCTCACAAATCAACCAGACCTCTAATGCTGAATTCCTAAGGAGGTGCATGAAAGTAGGTAAAGCTAGAAATC
>NW_020179780.1:0-256 GCF_003031525.2 Neophocaena asiaeorientalis asiaeorientalis | reverse complement strand
TCTGTTCTCATGGGTTGCTGACATTGCAGGGATTGCCTGGATAACATAGCCCCATTCTGACAGAAAAAGATTCAAGTAAGACATAGAATTTCATTGATTAATTGGAGAGAGAGAACAAGGACAGGGAGACATTCATAAACTTAAAAATTGAATGAAGCAATTCCCTCTTTATAAGAAGATCAATAAACAGAAATGTTATAGAAAACAAACTTACAGTTACCAAAGGGGAAATGGCAGGGAGGGATAAATTAGGAGT
>NW_020179779.1:0-254 GCF_003031525.2 Neophocaena asiaeorientalis asiaeorientalis | reverse complement strand
CAACCTATTGAATGGGAGAAAATATTTGCAAATGATATGACAAATAAAGGGTCAATATCCAAAATATATAAACAGTTCATAAAACTCCATATTAAGAAACAAACAACCTGATTAAAAAGTGGGCAGAAGACCTGAAAAGACATTTTCCCAAAGACGACACACAGATGGCCAACAGGCACATGAAAAAATGCTCAATATCGCTAATCATCAGAAAAATGCAAATCAAAACCATAATGAGATGTCACCTCACACCT
>NW_020179778.1:0-256 GCF_003031525.2 Neophocaena asiaeorientalis asiaeorientalis | reverse complement strand
TGGCCCCGCAGGACTCTTACCTGCAGGACTCTTACCTCATCGGCCATCTGGGTGAGATCCCGCTTCATCGCGTATGCGTCTTCTCCATCTGCATAGTATTTGGGCTCCACTTCGCTGATCCTGGGGGCAGCAGGTGGAGAGAAGGAGGGCAACCCAAATCGGGGGCAATTCTCTTCAGCCTTCTGGTATCATCTGCTAGTGGGGCAGGGTGTCATTGCCCCCCCAAGGACCCTTTGGGAGACATTTCCAACATGGT
>NW_020179777.1:0-256 GCF_003031525.2 Neophocaena asiaeorientalis asiaeorientalis | reverse complement strand
CCCGATTACTGAATTTTTAGTTACCCCTGAAGTTTGTGCCTGAGGTAGAATTGTTCCCTAAAGCAAACTTCAGTGTGGAGAATGAGTGGGTTGCTGAGTACCTGTGAATGCGGCTAAAATTTAAAAAGCTATCATTTACATTGTGCTTACTGTGTGTTAAGCACTTGTTTTAAAGGGTTTTTCTCCATACTGTCATTGAATCTTCACAGCCCCTTGTGAATGTGGTAGCCACTGTTATTATCCCCACTTATAACTG
>NW_020179776.1:0-256 GCF_003031525.2 Neophocaena asiaeorientalis asiaeorientalis | reverse complement strand
CTGATTTTAAATTGTTTCAAAATATATCCTGGGTACTAAGATGATCATCCTTAATTTTTCTTATTTTAGTAGAAATTAAGTTCTGTTTTTTTGACCAATACATTTCTGCTCAAGATAAAATATAAAGAGGCTTAAAATTCTAATCAGAAAATACAAATTTAAGTGCGATACTATCTTTTGTTTTTCAGGTTGGTAATAATTAAGAATGACAGTAACTAGTTTAGCAAGAATGTGGGGAAAGGGGTAATCTCATATT
>NW_020179775.1:0-256 GCF_003031525.2 Neophocaena asiaeorientalis asiaeorientalis | reverse complement strand
CATATCTTCCAACATTGATTAATGAAATGCCATGTAGAATGGCATTATAGATTTGTCATTTAGCCAAATATTATGTAAGGTAATAAATACAACACTGTTGCTCATTCTTTCTTTTTTCTTTACCCTTTATTCAACTACGGTTTAAAGTGTAAAATGGGCTTACTGCACATGGAACCTAAAGTTGGGATATAAAAACTTCTGATAGAATTATGATTCATTTTTTTATATGGGGAAATATTTTAAATGTGTAAAAATA
>NW_020179774.1:0-255 GCF_003031525.2 Neophocaena asiaeorientalis asiaeorientalis | reverse complement strand
GCATCTGTGCTCACATGCCCTGATTTCCTTTTGGTCACTATGAACTGACTGTTCGCCCAGCAGAGATTAACATTCAATGTGTGCACTAGATCTAATTTTCTTTCTGCTTATTCGAGGACTTTGATGCAGTAATCTCTCCCCTTTTCTGCAACTTAAATTTATTTATTAAGGTTGGAAAGTGTTAGGGAGGAGCAGTTATGGTACAGGGTGAAATCAAGAGTTCCCTTTTGGTGGGAATTCCCTGGCAGTCCAGTG
>NW_020179773.1:0-256 GCF_003031525.2 Neophocaena asiaeorientalis asiaeorientalis | reverse complement strand
TGAGTTCTTTTTGCTCCTGGTTTTGAGTCTGGAATTTCCTTCCTGTCTTCTCACCCCTTAGGTCCTTTTAAGAGGATTTTTAAGTTTTTTTTTTTTTCTTTTTGGCCACACTGCTTGGCGGGATATTAGTTCTTCCACCAGGGATTAAACCTGTGCCTATAGGCCCAGAAAGTGTGAAAGTGTTGATTCCTAAGCACTAGACCACCAGGGACCTACCTCATAAGAAATATTTTCATACATTGCTTATAGTTTTTTT
>NW_020179772.1:0-255 GCF_003031525.2 Neophocaena asiaeorientalis asiaeorientalis | reverse complement strand
TGCTGAATTCCCTTAGCTTTTGCTTGTTTGTAAAGCTTTTGCTTTTTTTCTGTCAAATCTGAATGTGCTGGGTAGCGTATTCTTTGTTTTAGCTTTTTCCCTTTAATCACCTTAAATATATTGTGCCACTCCCTTCTGATGTGCAGAATTTCTGCTAAAAAATAAACCAACAGCCTCATGGAAATTCCCTTTTATGTCATTTGTTTCTTTTCCCTGTTGCTTTTAATATTTTCTCTTTGTCTTCAATTTTTGTCA
>NW_020179771.1:0-255 GCF_003031525.2 Neophocaena asiaeorientalis asiaeorientalis | reverse complement strand
TAGGTGGTCACAAAGCACCAAGCTGATCTCCCTGTGTCATGTAGCTGCTTCCCACTAGCTACTTATTTAACATTTGGTAGTGTACATATGTCAGTGCAACTCTAGCACGTCATCCCAGCTTACATTTCCCTGTCCCTAGGTCCTCAAGCCCATTCTCTATGTCTGCGTCATTATTATTGTCTTGCCGCTAGGTTGTTCAGAACCATTTTTTTTGTTTTGTTTTTAGATTCCATATATACGTGTTAGCATACGGTA
>NW_020179770.1:0-255 GCF_003031525.2 Neophocaena asiaeorientalis asiaeorientalis | reverse complement strand
TTCTCAAAAGTTTCTGCTTTTATTCAGATAAGGGGAACTCCGAGAAGGCTTTTTTTCTGTATCTGTTGAATCTCAAGTATATTCAGGTATAAATTGTCTTTATACCAATCGTGGGGTTCTGCCTGACTCTCCATACCTCCAACTTTTTCTTCTTCTTCAAGATTCCTTGATCTATTTTGAGCCCCTTGCATTTTTCACGTGAATTTTAGATTGGTTGTCAATTTCTGCAAAACATAACCTGGGATTTTGGTAGCA
>NW_020179769.1:0-255 GCF_003031525.2 Neophocaena asiaeorientalis asiaeorientalis | reverse complement strand
TGTTAGTATTGAAAGCTAGCCTCTTAGACCAGATGGAATGAGTAATTTTCTGTAAAAGGGTCACGTAGTAAATATTTCAGTCTTTGTAGCCTTTATGTTCTTTGTTGCAGTGGCTCACTTTTGTTGTTGTATGTGAAAGATGCCATAGACACAACATGAAGTTGGAGTGTGGCTGTGGTCCAATAGACCTTTATTTACAAAACACCTGGTTGGTTGTAGTTTGCTGCCCAGTGTTATAGACGGTTCATAAAATAC
>NW_020179768.1:0-255 GCF_003031525.2 Neophocaena asiaeorientalis asiaeorientalis | reverse complement strand
CTGAAATGCTCTCTGCCGAGCCCAGGAGAAGGGCTCCAGAAGGTCAGAGCCATTCGCCACGACAGTATGGTATCTCAGAGGGCAGAGGCGAACTCCAAAGTTCCCAAGCAAGCATTGCTATATCCCTAGCATCTACCAGCAATTCTGGAGCAGTGAATACCTGATTTTGTGCCCTGCCGTGAGAGTTTTCATTCTGATTTTACTTCTTGAGCCGAGGGGGAGCTGGAAGGTGGGGCTTGTGCTAGGGTTATAGGA
>NW_020179767.1:0-254 GCF_003031525.2 Neophocaena asiaeorientalis asiaeorientalis | reverse complement strand
ATCTGTACCATTTTTCTAGATTCTGCATATATGTGTTAATAAACAATATTTGTTTTTGTCTTTCTGACTTACCTCAGTCTGTATGACAGTCTCTAGGCTCATCAACATCTTTGCAAATGACACAATTTCTTTCCTTTTTATGACCTAATATTGCATTGTACATATGTACCATTCCTCTGTTGGTGGACCTTTATTTTGTTTCAAAGTCCTGGATACTGTAAATAGTGCTGCAATGAACATTGGGGTGCATGTAT
>NW_020179766.1:0-253 GCF_003031525.2 Neophocaena asiaeorientalis asiaeorientalis | reverse complement strand
GGATTCTCTATGTATAGTATCATGTCATCTGCAAGCAGTGAGAGCTTTACTTCTTCTTTTCTGATTTAGATTCTTTTATTTACTTTTCTTCTCTGATTGCTCTGGGTAAAACTTCCAAATCGTGTTGAATAAGAGTGCTGAGAGTAGGATACCTTGCCTTGTTCCTGATCTTAGTGGAATAGCTTTCAGTTTTTCACCATTGAGGATAATGCTGGCTGTGGGTTTCTCATATATGGTCTTTATTATGTTGAGG
>NW_020179765.1:0-255 GCF_003031525.2 Neophocaena asiaeorientalis asiaeorientalis | reverse complement strand
GAGGTGTGTCCAGGTGCAAGCCCTGCAGCAAAGGGTCCCAGCTCCCAGCCCATCTCAACTGCAGTTCCCACCATTTCAGGAAGGGGCATCATGGGTATTGTATACAGTCGGTTCTGGATGTCAGTGCGGTGACTGTGTACAGCCGGTTGTGGATGCCACGGTGCTTATTCTCACCTCCTGGTTATAGGTCACGGCTGGTTTTGCGTCGTCCTTTCCCACTGAGTTTGCCATGTGGTGTCGGTTAGAGATGTTGCC
>NW_020179764.1:0-255 GCF_003031525.2 Neophocaena asiaeorientalis asiaeorientalis | reverse complement strand
TGTCAAGTATTCACGTCATTAGTCCACAGTGCGTGCCAAAGAATAAAGAGAGGATACTTATTTAAAGCCAGGAGATTCTAATGACAATCGAGGGACGTGTTCAAGCTTGGACACCCCAGTTAGGCCTCCAAATAACATGGACTTTCCTGAGCACCCATTAAAGGAATGAATGCTGGTCTCTCTTCAGTCCCAGCTACTAAACTTACTTTGGGATATTTCAAAATTGTTCCTTCTAAAAAAAAAAAAAAAAAAAGG
>NW_020179763.1:0-254 GCF_003031525.2 Neophocaena asiaeorientalis asiaeorientalis | reverse complement strand
TTCTCTAAGTGGAAAAGAAAAGGCTATAACAAGAAGTAAATATCTCTAGGAAAGGAAAAATCCTACTGTTAAAGGCAAATATGCAATAAAGGCTGAGGATCCACCACTTAAATAAGCTAGCATGAAGGTTAAAAGAAAAAAAATTGTAAAATCAAGTATAACTAAAGTAATCAGTAAAGAGATAAACATAAAGATGTAAAATATGACATCAAAAACATACATACACTAATATGTATAAAATGGATAACTAATAA
>NW_020179762.1:0-255 GCF_003031525.2 Neophocaena asiaeorientalis asiaeorientalis | reverse complement strand
GCTGCTGCTACTACTACCACTACTACTACTAGCCCAGTGTATGGCAAAAACTACTACTATTACTACTACACCTGCTGCTGCTACTACTGCTACTAGTAGTCCAGTGCAATGCAATACTACTACTATTTCTACTACTTCGGATGGTGCTACTACTGCTTTTACTATTATCAATTCTACTAGCCCAGTGCCTGGCAAATCTACTATTACTACTACTCTTGCTGCTATTGCTACTACTACTACTAGCCTAGTGCATGG
>NW_020179761.1:0-255 GCF_003031525.2 Neophocaena asiaeorientalis asiaeorientalis | reverse complement strand
CATTGATCTATATGTCTGTTTTTGTGCCAATACCATGCTGTATTGATTACGGTAGCTTTGTAGTAAAATCTGAAGTCTGGAAGGGTTATACCTCCAGCTTTATTCTTTTTGCTGAGGAATGCTTTGGCAATTCTGGATCTTCTGTGGTTCCATATAAATTTTAGGATTATTTGTTCAAGTTCTCTGAAAAATGTCATGGGCAATTTGATAAGGTTCACATTAAAACTGTAGATTGCTTTGGGTAGTATGGCCATT
>NW_020179760.1:0-255 GCF_003031525.2 Neophocaena asiaeorientalis asiaeorientalis | reverse complement strand
CACAAAGGCACAAAATTGTCTTTGGCAATTTACCAACGTAACGCTACATCGCTGTGCCTTTGCCCGTACAGAACATACAATCGATCGAAAACTACAGCACTGTCATCACTTTTGCCCCCATCGGGCGTCGTGGGCCCATATGCATTTGGCCCTCGGCTGTCCAAATTATGGCCTCAGATTCCTTAGCTACTCAGCGCCCGGCCGGGCCTCGCTTGAGCTGCCTGCTCCGATGTGCTGGGCTCACCGCGCCGGGCT
>NW_020179759.1:0-255 GCF_003031525.2 Neophocaena asiaeorientalis asiaeorientalis | reverse complement strand
CTCAAAAATTAATTTTTGAGGGAATATAAAGTAGTAACTTATAACCATGGACATATAGCAGAATCTACTAGGAAGTTTTCCAAAAATAGGCATGCTTTGCCTGGTGGTGTTTATTTAATAAGTCTCAAGTGGTGCTTACATAAAATTGTTGAGAAAATGTTCCCCAGGTGATTCACACATGCACTCCAGATTAAAATCCACTCATCTAGATTTCAGACAACTGATACATATTTGTGAAGCAAAAGAATTTAATCT
>NW_020179758.1:0-255 GCF_003031525.2 Neophocaena asiaeorientalis asiaeorientalis | reverse complement strand
CCAAGGGAGAAGGCACTTTATCTCTGGGAGGACAAGATTCAGCAGCAGGTCTGCAACCTACTCTCCTCATTAAAGTTGACAGAGGTGCCCCTAGGAAACAAAGAAGGTAGCTTAGTCTAATCTCCTTGTAAAGATGCTAATGACAGGTCCCCTGCCAAGCAAAGTAATTGAATTCCTGGTGGGAGAGTTCTTCCCTAAGGAAAGGTTTAGCCTCGGGTACTAGGTTGCCTAGGATTGCTTCTGGTAAACAAACAT
>NW_020179757.1:0-255 GCF_003031525.2 Neophocaena asiaeorientalis asiaeorientalis | reverse complement strand
GTGAAATGATTACCACAATCAAGTTAATTAACACACTCATCACCTCACACAGTTACCTTCTTTGCAGGGTGAGAACTCTTAAGAATTACTTTCTTAGCAAATTTCAAATATATAATAAAGTGTTGTTAGCTGTAGTCACCATGCTGTACACCAGATACTCAGAACTTATCAATCTTATAAAAAAGTTTGTTTCCTTTGACCAACCTCTCCCCATCTCCCCCACCCCCCAACCCCTGGCAGCCACCTTTCTACTGT
>NW_020179756.1:0-255 GCF_003031525.2 Neophocaena asiaeorientalis asiaeorientalis | reverse complement strand
TCAACTTGTATCCTGCATCTGTGGAATACTGGAATAGACAAAAAAATCATCCCAAAATTGAGGTGGTGGACATCGGGAGCAATGATATATATCTTTTTCCCCTTTTTCTCTTGTTGTGAGTGTGTATGTTTATGCTTCCGTGTGTGATTTTGTCTGTATAGTTTTGCTTTTACCATTTGTGCTAGGTTCTGCCTGTTTGTTTTTTTTGTTTTTCTTAGTATAGTTTTTAGCACTGGTTATCATTGGTGGATTTGT
>NW_020179755.1:0-255 GCF_003031525.2 Neophocaena asiaeorientalis asiaeorientalis | reverse complement strand
CTACTCTTTTAACAGCTTTCCTATCTATCATACATCAGTGTTAACTAGAGTCATTATGTTGGACAACACAACCCCAAAGAGACTGATTTCAATGTCTGATCACTTTACAGAGTTGTAAGATCTAAGTCAGTGACACTCTCTGAAATGAAATTTGACTGTTAACAGCTTGGATGTTTTGTGCATGTAAGAAATAAAGTTTATTGTCCATCCTTGAAAATGTATATTCAAGGTATTTTCACTCTACATATCTTCCTT
>NW_020179754.1:0-255 GCF_003031525.2 Neophocaena asiaeorientalis asiaeorientalis | reverse complement strand
CACTGACAATGCACCTGGTCACCCAAGAACTCTGATGGAGATGGACAATAAGATTAAAGTTCTTTTCCTGCCTGCTAACACAACATCCATTCTTTAGCCTATGGCTCAAGGAGTAATTTCAAGCCTTATTATTTGAGAAATACATCTCATAAGGCTATAGTTGCCACAGACAGTGAGTCTTCTGACTGATCTAGGTAAAGTGAATTGAAAACCCTCTGGAAAGGATTCACCATTGTAGATGCCATTAAGAACATT
>NW_020179753.1:0-255 GCF_003031525.2 Neophocaena asiaeorientalis asiaeorientalis | reverse complement strand
TAGCTTTGTAGTATAGTCTGAAGCCAGGGAGCATGATTCCTTCAGCTCTGTTCCTCTTTCTCAGGTTGTTTTGGCTATTGGAAGTCTTTTGTATTTCCATACAAATTAAAAATTTTTTTGTTCTTGTTCTGGGAAAAATGTCACTGGCAATTTGATAGGGATTGCATTCAATCTGTAGATTGCCTTGAGTAATCTTCTCATTTTAACAGTATTGATTCTTCCAATCCAAAAACACAGTATATCTTTCCATCTGTT
>NW_020179752.1:0-255 GCF_003031525.2 Neophocaena asiaeorientalis asiaeorientalis | reverse complement strand
CTGATTTTAAATTGTTTCAAAATATATCCTGGGTACTAAGACGATCATCCTTAACTTTTCTTATTTTAGTAGAAATTAAGTTCTATTTTTTTGACCAATACATTTCTGCTCAAGATAAAATATCGAGAGGCTTAAAATTCTAATCAAAACATGCAAATTTAAGTGAGATATTATTTTTGGCTGTCAGGTTGGTAATGATTAAGAATGAAAGTATCTAGTTTAGCAAGAATGTGGGGAAAGGGGTAATCTCATATT
>NW_020179751.1:0-255 GCF_003031525.2 Neophocaena asiaeorientalis asiaeorientalis | reverse complement strand
GGGATTAATAATTCTTTTCATTGGCTTTATTGAAATTCTTCAACAAATTTAAGAATATTTCAATTCATAATGAAAGAAATAGTATTATATCTACTTGTACAGTAAAGTACAGGAAATGAGAGAGGCATAGCTCATCTCTAAGTATCTATAATAGTTCTATCTGGTACTTCTTTGTGTAATAGTACTTTCATTATTGTATTTTATCTCACTAATATTGAGTGTATATAAATGAATTCACAATATATTGATTTTTTT
>NW_020179750.1:0-255 GCF_003031525.2 Neophocaena asiaeorientalis asiaeorientalis | reverse complement strand
ACTATAATTATGAATTTTTCTACTTGTCCTGGTATTCTGATTTATATTTTTTGCTTTATGCCTTTAGGTGCATATAAATAAAGGATTAGGATACCATCTGGTGGATTGATCTTTTCTCTTTATTAAATGTCCCTCTTTATCTACACAAGTGAGTGTCCATTGCCTTGAATTCTACCTTGTTTGATATTTTAAAAGTGGTACCAGAATTCTTACAGATACAATTTGCATAATATACCTTTCAACATTCTCTTGGTT
>NW_020179749.1:0-255 GCF_003031525.2 Neophocaena asiaeorientalis asiaeorientalis | reverse complement strand
ACACCTGAAACTAATACACTATGAATAAACTATACTTCAATTTAACAAACTTAAAAAATTTTTTAATTTAAAAATTAAAATTAAAAAATGACTTCCTCAAAATCAAACAGTACACAAAAGTTGATTAGTAGTTGCTTAGAGTTAAAGTTAGTGGGGGATAGGGAATAGATATTAACTGCTAATGGGCATGGAGTTTTTTGAGGGATGAGGAAAGCATTCTAAATTTGATTATTGCTAAGGTTGCTGAACTTTTAA
>NW_020179748.1:0-255 GCF_003031525.2 Neophocaena asiaeorientalis asiaeorientalis | reverse complement strand
ACCTGAGCTGCACCAATCCAAGTCCTTTTCCGGCGAGCTTAACTTTGAGAGGGAACCATTAAGACGCCCAGTTCCGACAACACTGAGTCTTCTTCGCTGCGAGCCCTGGAGAGGGAGGAACCTGTGCCTACTGCTGGGGTCTTGGACAGCTGAAGTTTTTTCCAACTCTTGTTCCAATCAGGTAAATTACAGCAGCATTCTTTCTGTAAATTACGCCTCTATTGACCTAAATTAAATTACCCAGGATCAAGGTTT
>NW_020179747.1:0-255 GCF_003031525.2 Neophocaena asiaeorientalis asiaeorientalis | reverse complement strand
AACTCTCCAATACACACACTCTAATTTTCAACTTTTTAAAGGTGTTTCACTTGTAAACAGCTTACAGCAGCATTTTTAAAATACCTAATTTCAAATTTCTATTAATAGATAAGTTTAGTCCTTTCATATTTAGTAATGGTATATTTGGATTTATCATATCGTTTTATTTTGTTTTAAAAAAATCTGCCTTCTATGCTTATTTTTTTTTATTCCTTTACTGTCATTTATTGGACTGATCACGTTTCCTCCCATCCC
>NW_020179746.1:0-254 GCF_003031525.2 Neophocaena asiaeorientalis asiaeorientalis | reverse complement strand
TGGCAGGGCTGGGTCTTATCCTGGGACTCCACTAAGGAAAAACACAAGTGGATTTTGCTAGATTTTCCATGTAGCCATCACATTCAGCTCTGGGGAAGCCCCAGTGATAATTAGATTGGAGCCATATTTTCTTTACCTGGTGGATAAGGCAGACCAAGAATAGAACTAATATACATTGGGCACCTACCATGTGCCAAGCACGGGGGAAGGCACTTTTATATCTGAACTCTTTTAATCCTCATAACCAGGTGGGA
>NW_020179745.1:0-254 GCF_003031525.2 Neophocaena asiaeorientalis asiaeorientalis | reverse complement strand
GGGTAGCTGTGTTCCAATAAAGCCTTATTTATGGACTCTGATATTTGAATTTCACATACTTCTCTCAGGTCATGAAATAATATCATTGTTTTGATTTTTTTCCCCAACCATTAAATATATTAAAATATTTTTCACTTGCAGGCTATACAAAAAAGGTAGTGGGCTGGATTTGATGATTCCAGTGTAGATGACAAGAGTATGCAGAGAAGGAGGGGTGGGTTAGGATGAAGTGGTAGGAGGAATACTCCTGCCGG
>NW_020179744.1:0-253 GCF_003031525.2 Neophocaena asiaeorientalis asiaeorientalis | reverse complement strand
TAAATGTCCATCAACAGATGAATGGATAAAGAAGACGTGGTCTTACACATATACATATATACAATGGAATATTATTCAGCCGTAAGCCATAAAAAAGAATAAAACATTGCCATTTACAGCAACATGAATGAACCTAGATATTATCATACTAAGTGAAGTAAGTCATAAAAAGAAAGATAAATATTATATGATATCACTTATATGTGGACTTTAAAAAATAATACAAATCAACTTATTTACAAAACAGAAACAG
>NW_020179743.1:0-254 GCF_003031525.2 Neophocaena asiaeorientalis asiaeorientalis | reverse complement strand
GGGTAGCTGTGTTCCAATAAAGCCTTATTTATGGACTCTGAGATTTGAATTTCACATAATTCTTTCAGGTCATGAAGTAATATCATTGTTTTGATTTTTTCCCCAACCGTTAAATATATTAAAATATGTTTCACTTGCAGGCTATACAAAAACAGGTAGTGGGCTGGATTTACTGATTCCGGTGTAGATGACAAGAGTATGCAGAGAAGGAGAGGTGGGTTAGGATGAAGTGGTAGGAGGAATACTCCTGCCGG
>NW_020179742.1:0-254 GCF_003031525.2 Neophocaena asiaeorientalis asiaeorientalis | reverse complement strand
CTTACATTGAGGCAAGTGTTCTCGCTGAGTGTCCCGTTAGCGACACAGCATGGTAGGATGTTGAATTCCTTCTCAAGCAGAGTGATTTCAGGTACGAGGTCCTAGAAGAATTCTAAGCAGAGTGTTTTCCCATGGCATCTCAGAAGATGGCCATGATGAAGACTTCCATGGCATATCGCGCTGGCCAGAAATGTGGTCCACAGGCTGCTGGAGGGCTCTGGAAATGCAGCTCCCCTTAACGAACATGCAGTGTG
>NW_020179741.1:0-254 GCF_003031525.2 Neophocaena asiaeorientalis asiaeorientalis | reverse complement strand
CTATTTTCTCACATTCGGTAGGCTGCCTCTTCATTTTGTGGTTGGTTTCCTTTGCCATTGGAAAGCTTTAAAGTTGGGTGGAGTCCCACTGGTTTATTCTGCTTTTGTTCCCCTTGCATGGGGAGACAGATCCAGAAAATATTGCTAAGACAGATGTCAAAGAGTATACTGCTTATGTTTTCTTCGAGGAGCTCTATGGCTTCAGGTCTTACATTGAAGTATTTGATTCACTTTGAGGTTGCTTGTGTAGGTGG
>NW_020179740.1:0-254 GCF_003031525.2 Neophocaena asiaeorientalis asiaeorientalis | reverse complement strand
GTATCGAAACTGTGTCCCGGGGGCGGGAACGCGGCGGCTCCGTGTCGCCGGAGCCCGAGCGCGCAGGCCCGTCCTGGCTGTCGGGGGCGGGCAGCCGGGGCGATGGCACCACGTGGTTCACGTATGTGCTGAGCTGGCTGTCGCTCTTCATCCAGGTGCCTTCATCACGCTGGCCATCGCAGCCGGACTCTATTACCTGGCAGAATTGCTAGAAGAATACGCGGTGGCCACCAGCAGGATCATAGAATATAGGG
>NW_020179739.1:0-254 GCF_003031525.2 Neophocaena asiaeorientalis asiaeorientalis | reverse complement strand
GTGATATTCCTCCGTAGCTGTCCCTCTCCCCCGCCTGCCGCCTCCTTGGACTTAAAGACTCTCCTTACTCATCACTTCGCAGTTCCTACGTGGCATTCCCTCCCCTCCCCCTCCCTCAGGCAGAATGAATTTCCTCCTCATCTGTATTCTCACGGCCCCAGCGACTCCCTTACCTATCACTTTGGGTTATAGCTATGTCACTTACATGTCAAAAAAATGTTTAAAGGAAAGGACTTATTTATCATCGTATCCTG
>NW_020179738.1:0-254 GCF_003031525.2 Neophocaena asiaeorientalis asiaeorientalis | reverse complement strand
GTGCGATGGTGAGTCAGATGCTGAGAATGATGGTGACAGTGAGGGTGAGTGTGATGTTGTGTGCGATGGTGTGAACGATGGTGACTGTGTTGGGGAGAGCGATGGTGAGAGTGATGCTGAGAGCGATGGTGAGTGCGATGGTAAATACAATGTTTAGGGCAATGGTGAGTGCAATGGAGACAGCGATGGCGAGTGCAATTGTGATGATGCATGCGATGATGCGAGTGATGGTGAGTTTGTTGGTGAGAGCGATG
>NW_020179737.1:0-254 GCF_003031525.2 Neophocaena asiaeorientalis asiaeorientalis | reverse complement strand
ATTTTGTCTGTATAGCTTTGTTTCCACCATTTGTCCTAGGACTGTTTATTTGTTTGTTTGTTTTTGGGTTTTGTTTTCTTTTCAAAAAATATTTTTTTCGTAATAATAATTTTTAATTTTATTTTATTTTCTTACTTTATTTTATTTTATCTTCTTTCTTTCTTCCCTTCCTTCGTTCCTTCATTCCTCCCTCCATCCCTCCCTCCCCCCTCCCCTCTTTCTTTCTTCCTTCCTTCCTTTCTTTCTTTCTTTCT
>NW_020179736.1:0-254 GCF_003031525.2 Neophocaena asiaeorientalis asiaeorientalis | reverse complement strand
GTGTGTGTGTGTGTGTGAACGCTGGTATAGGTTTTGCATTGACACATAGTGAGCTGTGTGTGTGTGTTGTGCTGGTATAGGCCATGCATTGAGTCTGAGTGAGCTGTTTTCATGTGTGCGTGCTGCTATATTCTGACCATTGAGTCACAGTTTGGTGTGTGGCTGGGTATGTGTGTGTGTGTGAGTTCTAGGATAAGATGTACATTGACATACAGTGAGCCTTGCATGTGTGTGGCAATGTGTGTGTGTGTGTG
>NW_020179735.1:0-254 GCF_003031525.2 Neophocaena asiaeorientalis asiaeorientalis | reverse complement strand
CCTCCTCTCCCTCCTCCGGTCTGTAACTCTGCTTGCCTGTTCACTCGATGCCAGCCGCTGCGTGCCAGCTGTTGTGCTGTACTGCTGTACCCTTTAAGGTACTGTCCTGTAAGCTTAAAATTGTTTTCTGTATTTTTGTGTTTGTTTTGTGTTGTTTTGTATTTGTTTTTTGTATTTGTTTTGTGTTTTGATGTATTATTTGTGTGAGGAGTCTTATAAACCTATCACAGTACAGTACTATATAGCCGATTGTG
>NW_020179734.1:0-254 GCF_003031525.2 Neophocaena asiaeorientalis asiaeorientalis | reverse complement strand
TTCCTCAACATAGTAAAGGCCATGTATGACAAGCCCACAGCGAACATCATCCTCAATGGTGAAGAACTGGGGGCATTTCCACTAAGATCAGGAACGGGACAGGGTTGCCCACTCTCACCACTCTTGTTCGGCATGGTTTTGGAAGTTTTGGCCACAGCAGTCGGAGAAGAAAAGGAAATAAAAGGAATCCACATCGGAGGGGAGGGAGTAAAGCTGTCACTGTTTGCGGATGACATGGTACTATACATAGAGAA
>NW_020179733.1:0-254 GCF_003031525.2 Neophocaena asiaeorientalis asiaeorientalis | reverse complement strand
CAGCCAATTAGCAAGAAGGATATAATACCTACTCCTTCTCATCCAATGAAGAGTTAAAAGATTGTTAGCTGTAACGAGGATGAGTATAATGATGAGGAAGATAAGTAGGTATTTGAAGAATTGGTTGATGTGGGGGTCAAGAGTGTATATATCATATTGAGAATTCCATGATCGAATAGTACGGGTAATAGTACGAGTATGAATATGCGTGAAAAGTAGTCTATTTTGAAGCTAAGTGATAGTTTAAGGGTTTG
>NW_020179732.1:0-254 GCF_003031525.2 Neophocaena asiaeorientalis asiaeorientalis | reverse complement strand
CATTATCCTCTGTGCTTTCCCACAATCCTTGGTGCTCTCCATAATCCTCTATGTTCTTCCATAATCCTGTGCTCTCCCACAACCCTCCAGAGCTTTCCCACAATCCTCTGGCTCTTCCACAGCTCTCCAACTCCCCCACGATCTTCCTGCTCTCCCACAATTCCCCAAGGTTTCTCACAATTCCTCATGATTTTCCACAATCCTGCGCTCTCCCATAATCCTCCAGTGATTTCCCATAATCCTCTGTTTCTCCT
>NW_020179731.1:0-254 GCF_003031525.2 Neophocaena asiaeorientalis asiaeorientalis | reverse complement strand
AAACATTGTAATAAAACAACAGGTTATTGAGCTGGCTAGCTGTAATTAAACTTCAGGTGGTGTAACAAAAATTAAATTTTTTAACAGGTAGTCTCCCAATGCCCCTGAAAAACAGGTAATTGATGAAAATAACCATAATTCAATATAATTAGTACAAGAAATTCTCATACCCATATTAAAATATAACTGTTTAAAATACAACATAAAATGTTATCCATTTCAAACTTCACAACTTTTAACTTTAGTTAAAAACT
>NW_020179730.1:0-254 GCF_003031525.2 Neophocaena asiaeorientalis asiaeorientalis | reverse complement strand
TTTCCATTATAGGTTATTACAAGATATTGAGTATAGTTCCATGTGTTATACAGTAGGTCCTTATTATTTATCTATTATATTTATAGTGTGTGTGTATTTTAATCCCAAACTCCTAATTTATCCCCCTCCCCACTTTTCCCCTTTGGTAATTATAAGTTTGTTTTCTATGTCTGTGAGCCTTTTTCTGTTTTGTAAATAAGTTCATTAGTATATATTTTTTTAGATTCCACATACAAGCGATATCATATGATATT
>NW_020179729.1:0-254 GCF_003031525.2 Neophocaena asiaeorientalis asiaeorientalis | reverse complement strand
CTGCTGCTGCTGCTACTACTACTCATACTAGCCCTGTTCATGGAAAATACTACTGCTATTACTACTACTGCTGATGCTGCTACTACTGCAATTACTAATATCAATACTACTAGACCAGTGCAAGGCAAATCTAGTACTACTATTGCTAATGCTGCTACTGCTACTACTACTAGTAGCCCAGTGAATGGCAAATACTATTACTATTACCACCATTGCTGCTGCTATTACTACTGCAGCAACTAGTAGTGCTGCTG
>NW_020179728.1:0-254 GCF_003031525.2 Neophocaena asiaeorientalis asiaeorientalis | reverse complement strand
ATTCAGGTGGTTTTCTCAGGTTTATTCAGAGGTTACCTGACCGCCTGATCACCATCCGCTCCTGTGAGAAACTGGGGATTATTCTACAGTGGATCAGTAGTTTCACTCTTACAGAGACCAACTTTTTTTTTTTTCACAAGAACTTCTAATTTCCCTAACATTATACTATTTCCTGATTTTGTTTTCTAAAATCATTACATGACGATGCTAAGCTTTCTCTGTAAAAAGAGAATATGTGTAGACCCATCACTTCT
>NW_020179727.1:0-253 GCF_003031525.2 Neophocaena asiaeorientalis asiaeorientalis | reverse complement strand
AAAGAAATACAGAAAACCCATTTATACCATCACAAGGCAATAAAATGGAAAACTGAAATAAAGAGAAAGCACTAACTGGCAAGCTTGGAATTATAATAAGAGTAAATCAATAAAATTCAACTATTAAAGAGAGAGACTCAGATTTAGTTTTTAATCATTTTATTTTAGTTTTATTGAGATATAATTGACATGTAATGTTGTAGTAGAATTAGGTGACAATGTAATATTTTTTTTTTTTTTTTTTTTTTTTTTT
>NW_020179726.1:0-254 GCF_003031525.2 Neophocaena asiaeorientalis asiaeorientalis | reverse complement strand
TCATTGAGGAAGTCTTTGTTACAATGCAGAGAAGAGATAATTACTTGATCTGAAAAGAAAGTTGTAGAGGTGGTGAGAGATGTTAGAGTCTGTATATATTTTAAGGCAGACCCCGTAGTAGTTAATGACAGATTGGATATGGAGCAAGAGATAAGAGAGTAGTTGAAGATTACTCCAATATTTTTGTCCTGTACAACTGGAAGAATGGAGTTGTCATCAACTGACATGGGAAAATATTAGATGAATTAATTTCT
>NW_020179725.1:0-254 GCF_003031525.2 Neophocaena asiaeorientalis asiaeorientalis | reverse complement strand
TTATGCATTAATGTATGTCAATCATTTGTCAATAAAACTGGTGGAAATATCATTTCTCTCAGTTTACATTTGATTAGCACAAATTCATGTATTTGATGGAAAAAGAGGAAGAGAAGCAGGGAATCTTGGAAAAGAAGAAATTGGCTAATATACAATTCAGCAATCTCACTCTTGGGCATATAGCTGGAGAAAACCATAATTCAAAAACATCCACACAATGTTCATTGCAGCACTATTTATAATAGCCAGGACAT
>NW_020179724.1:0-254 GCF_003031525.2 Neophocaena asiaeorientalis asiaeorientalis | reverse complement strand
GAGTCTGATAATACCTGATGTTGAGCTTTTATCCATTTTGCTTTTCTTTGGAAAAATCGTGAGTAAAACTTACCTCTTCATAGTATCTCCTTGAAACATTTGCCAGTTTTGAATTTTTTGGCCATTCCTTACCTCAGCACAATTTTTGAGGGCAGGTGTCCTTGACAGCCCTGAGTCCTTGTGAATGTTAAGTGACCCTTAAGTGTGGTTTTGAAGCCGCTCTTGCGGGAAGCGGCCACAAGGCGGCAGCATTT
>NW_020179723.1:0-254 GCF_003031525.2 Neophocaena asiaeorientalis asiaeorientalis | reverse complement strand
ATTACCCTAGTACCAAAGCCAGAAAAGGACACCACCAATAAAGAAAATTACAGGCCAATATACCTGATAAATATAGATTCAAAATTCTGAATAAAATACTATCAAACTCAACTCAGCAGCACATTAAAAAGACCACTCACCATGATCAAGTGGGATTTATCTTGAGATGCAGGGATGTTTCAACACACCCACATTAATCAGTGTGATACCTCACATTAATAGAATGAAAAATAAAAATCATATGATCCACTCAA
>NW_020179722.1:0-253 GCF_003031525.2 Neophocaena asiaeorientalis asiaeorientalis | reverse complement strand
CAGGCGGACTCTCAACCACTGCGCCACCAGGTAAGCCCCGAAAATCTATTTTTTAAGATATGTGTAGATCATTTACTACTGGATAATATTTGTTCTTTGGTCCCTATATAGTTTTTCTTTAATAGCATATATTTTAGTGGTTGTTTTAAAATTATACAGAGAGCAGAAGTTCTTTATCTGATGTGATTTAGTAGGGTAATGAATTCGATAACTGAAAAAGTCACGTAAGTTTGGGAATCCTAAAAGGATATAT
>NW_020179721.1:0-254 GCF_003031525.2 Neophocaena asiaeorientalis asiaeorientalis | reverse complement strand
AAATGACAGGCTGCCCATAGCCTTACACACTCATGCACACCCTGGAACCTCAGAAGGCCTTTCTTTATTTGGAATAAGGGCATTGGTGGTTTCTTTCCCTGTTACCATTCACCTGCCACTTGGAGAATTTTGAAATCAAACTTCCCTGTGCTACAACTGAATGTAACAAATATATTTATCCTGAGTCATCCTCCTGTGCTTGGCATTGTGCTGAAGGCTGTTCTCAAGAAGCTTACTGTCTAGGGCTTCCCTGG
>NW_020179720.1:0-254 GCF_003031525.2 Neophocaena asiaeorientalis asiaeorientalis | reverse complement strand
TAGGTGGTTTTATTAAACATGTGGTCAGATTTTACCATTAAAAATAAATAAAATTTTCCTGAGAAGCACTAAAAATTCCGGTCTCTTTTCTAAGTCCAGTCTCCCCTTGATTAAGGCACTTATTTGCTATGAGACTCTGTTTTCTCATTTGCAAAATGAGAAGGCTCAGCTTCATTATTTCTTAGTTACCTTCATCCCAAATTATGAGATTCATCTTGTTCAAAAGCCACTAACATAAACCTATAGACTATTTA
>NW_020179719.1:0-253 GCF_003031525.2 Neophocaena asiaeorientalis asiaeorientalis | reverse complement strand
TCCTGTCCTGTCCCTCCCTCCTCCTGCTACTGTTGTCGAGAGAGTGCAGGACCCCCTTCCTCCTGCTTCTTTCATTTCCTCATTAGTTTTCCTTCTTGGACCTTGGCTTCCCTGACTGGGGACAGAGGAACATAATTGGTTCTGCCCCCTCTAAACCAGGTGGGGATGGGAATAACTATGTCCAAGAGAGAGTAGGGCACAGGAAGCATGAAGACCAGGGAAGAAGAGACCCATTAGAATTAGTGCCAAGAAG
>NW_020179718.1:0-254 GCF_003031525.2 Neophocaena asiaeorientalis asiaeorientalis | reverse complement strand
GTATGAGTTCTTTTTATATTTTGAATATTAACCCCTTATCATACCTATTGTTCTCCCATTCAGTAGGCTGGCTTTTTGTTTTGCTGATAGTTTCCTTCACTGCAAAAGCTTTTTAGTTTGATGTGATCCCATTTATTTTTGCTTTTGTTTCCCTTTCCTAAGGATACATATCCAAAAAATATTGCTAAGACCAGTCAGTGTCAAAGAATATATTGCCTATGTTTTCTTCTAGGAGTCTTATGGTTTCAGGTCTT
>NW_020179717.1:0-254 GCF_003031525.2 Neophocaena asiaeorientalis asiaeorientalis | reverse complement strand
CATTCTTTAATTCACAGTTGTATGACTTCTTTATTCTCCTTGTTTTACATTGTTTACTATTTCTTCCTGTCTTGACTCTTATTCCACTAACTTGTCCTAAAGCCTCAAAATCTCCCACCTACACCGTTATGTTAGTCACCACGGCAATGCTTAGGGCAGGTTATAATATATAGGCAGATACTGCCTTTATCTGGCATGTTCCCTTTGTGAGTACCTTTCAAACATCTTTCAGTGTCTGGTACTGTCTTCATTCC
>NW_020179716.1:0-254 GCF_003031525.2 Neophocaena asiaeorientalis asiaeorientalis | reverse complement strand
TTCATCTCTCCCTCAGGGCATGATTTTATTGGAAGCTCAGTTCTCAGTCCATGTAGATAAGAGCTGATGCCTCCAGACTCAATACCTGAACCTTTCCCAGTTCCGTCCACATTTGATGTTTTCAGGATACATAATCAGAAGATGGGAGACACTGGCTGCTCTCTTATTCCATCTGGCACCTCAGAACCTGCATGGAGCTGTCTCAGGCCCTGTCTGCTTATTTAGATCCCTCAGCCATTTCTTGTGTTCTGCTT
>NW_020179715.1:0-254 GCF_003031525.2 Neophocaena asiaeorientalis asiaeorientalis | reverse complement strand
AAATTTATTCCTAAGTATTTTATTCTTTTTGATGCAGTTGTTTGTGGGATTGTTTTCTTAGTTCCTCTTTCTTATAGTTTGTGATTAGTGTGTAGAAACACAACTAATTTTTGTACGTTGATCTTGTATGCTGTAACTTTACTGAGTTCAATTATTAGTCCTAACAATTTTTTTAGTGGAGTTTTTAGGGTGCTGTATATATAATGTCATGTCATCTGCAAATAGAGACAGTTTTACTTCTTCCTTTATGATTT
>NW_020179714.1:0-254 GCF_003031525.2 Neophocaena asiaeorientalis asiaeorientalis | reverse complement strand
GTATAGGTCTTTCATGTCCTTGGTTAAATTTATTCCTAAATGGTTTGTTCTTTTTGATGGAGTTGTAACTGGGATTGTTTTCTTAATTTTTCTTTCTGATGATTTGTTTTAAGTGTATAGAAACAAAACTGAATTGTGCTTATTGATTCCATATTTTGCAACTTTACTGAATTTATTTTTTTAATATTTTTTGAAGTAATGTGAAAAATTGTAATGCTAAAATCTCATTGTTTCTACTGCATCCCAGGTAATCC
>NW_020179713.1:0-253 GCF_003031525.2 Neophocaena asiaeorientalis asiaeorientalis | reverse complement strand
GGCACCAGCACCCGCGTTATCTCACTCCCTCCCCTCGACACCTCCACACAGGTCCTATTCCCACTTTTGCAGATAAGGATGGGGACTCTGGTCTACCCCAGTTCCAGACACGCTGGTCTACTGCTTGTGCTTTTCCCTCTTTCCCTGACACTCTGGCAAGCTAGCTTCCCAGCTACGACTGGCACACAAAACAGGCCTCCCCTTTTTGACTGAAGCTACTTCTGGAACCCCACAGCATAAAAAAGGCTCCGCA
>NW_020179712.1:0-252 GCF_003031525.2 Neophocaena asiaeorientalis asiaeorientalis | reverse complement strand
TATGTCTTCTTTAGAGAAATGTCTATTTAGGTCTTCTGCCCGAAAAAAACCATTTTTTGATTGGGTTGTTTGTTTTTCAATATTATGCTGTATAAGCTGTTCGTATATTTTGGAAATTGATCCTCTATTGGTAGGATTGTTTGCAAATATTTTCTCTCACTCTGTGGGTTGTCTTTTCATGTTGTTTATGGTGTTCTTTGCTGTGCAAAACCTTTTGAGCTTAATTAGGTCCCATTTGTTTATTTTTGTTTT
>NW_020179711.1:0-253 GCF_003031525.2 Neophocaena asiaeorientalis asiaeorientalis | reverse complement strand
CTCTCAGGGGAGCCGCATGGGCCCTGTGCTGACTCTCCAGGGCCTGCTCATCCGGCCTGGGAGCTGGGCCGGGGGTCTGTCGGGACCCCTTTCCTCGAGCTCGCCCTTGGTGACCTCTGAGGGGTCAGGAAGGGGAGGGGGGAGCAGGCGGCCTGGGCTTGCAGCCTCCTGCCAGGAAGAGGGGGTCGGGGGGCCCCGCCCCTGTCTGCATCTTCGGCCTCCTCGGCCAGCGAGTCACATCCCAGCAAGGGGG
>NW_020179710.1:0-253 GCF_003031525.2 Neophocaena asiaeorientalis asiaeorientalis | reverse complement strand
TGGAGATCTCTGGGAGAGCTCTTGCCGATTGATATTACTTGTGGCTGTGAGGTCTCTATTGGTCCTGTGTCCTCAACTCAGCTCTGCCACCTCAGAGGCTCAGGCTTGACAGCCAGCTGGAGCACCTATACCCTGTCAGCCATCACCTCAGAAGAAAACGGAGAAGAAATGATGGAAACAAAATAAAGTTATTAAAATAAAAAAATTAGTAAAATTTTAAAAAAGGAAGAGAGCAACCAAATCAATAAACAAA
>NW_020179709.1:0-253 GCF_003031525.2 Neophocaena asiaeorientalis asiaeorientalis | reverse complement strand
TGGCAGGGCTGGGTCTTATCCTGGGACTCCACTAAGGAAAAGCACAAGTGGATTGCTAGATTTTTCCATGTAGCCATCACTTTCAGCTCTGGGGTAACCCCAGTGATAATTAGGTTGGAGCCATATTTTCTTTACCTGGTTGATAAGGCAGACCAAGAATAGAACTAATATGCATTGGGCACCTACCATGTGCTGAGCTCCAGGGAAGGCATTTTTATATCTGAACTCTTTTAATCCTCATAACCAGGTGGGA
>NW_020179708.1:0-253 GCF_003031525.2 Neophocaena asiaeorientalis asiaeorientalis | reverse complement strand
TGTCTTGATTACTGTAGCTTTGAAGTATAGTTTGAAGTCAGGGAGTCTGATTCCACCAACTCCATTTTTTCCCTCAAGATTGCTTTAGCTTTTCAGGGCCTTTTGTGTCTCTATACAAATTGTAAGATTTTTTTGTTCTAGTTCTGTAAATAAAAAATGTCATTGGTAATTTTATAGGGATTGCATTGAGTCTGTAGATTCCTTTGTTAGTGTAGTCATTTTCACAATATTGATTCTTCCAATCCACAAACAT
>NW_020179707.1:0-253 GCF_003031525.2 Neophocaena asiaeorientalis asiaeorientalis | reverse complement strand
TTCACAGACACCCCAAAACACACCACCAGACATGGCCCTGCTCATCAATGGGAAAAGACATGGCTCCACCCACCAGAAGGCAGGCACAAGTCCCTCCCATCAGGCAGCCTACATAAGCCACTGGACCAACATCACCACTGGGAGCAGAGAACAGAAGCAAAATGCACTCTGACACTGCAGCCTCTAGAGAGGAGAACTCAAATACTATAAACTAGACAAAATAAGAAGACAGAGAAATATCTTGCAGGCAAAG
>NW_020179706.1:0-253 GCF_003031525.2 Neophocaena asiaeorientalis asiaeorientalis | reverse complement strand
TAGTGACCTGTGCTTGCACACAGGCTTTTTGGTGGCTGCAGAAGCAGCCTTAACATTTCAGGCCCGTCTCTGGTGTCCGTGCTGGTAGCTGTGGCTTGCGCCAGTCTCTGGAGCTTATTAGGTGGTGCTCTGAAACCCCTCTTCTCGTGCACCCCGAAACAATGATCCCTTGTCTCTTAGGCAGTTCCACACTTTTTCCTGGAGTCCCTCCAGGCTAGCTGTGGTGCACTAGCCCCCTTCAGGCTATGTTCAC
>NW_020179705.1:0-252 GCF_003031525.2 Neophocaena asiaeorientalis asiaeorientalis | reverse complement strand
GATTTTTCATCATTATTGTATAGGAATGCAAGAACTTTCTGTGCATTAATTGTGTATCCTGCTACTTTAACAAATTCATTGGTTAGCTCTTGTTGATTTCTGGTAGGATCTTTAAGATTCTCTATATGTAGCATCATGTCATCTGCAAACAGTGACATTTTACGTCTTTTCCGATTTGGATTTTATTTCTTTTTCTTCTCTGACTGCTGCAACTAAAACATCCAAAACTATGTTGAATAATAGTGGTGAGAG
>NW_020179704.1:0-253 GCF_003031525.2 Neophocaena asiaeorientalis asiaeorientalis | reverse complement strand
TGGTGGTGTGTTCTGGGGTGTCTGTGGCCTTATTATGATTTAAGGCCTCCCATCTGCTAATGGGAGGATTTCTTTTCCTGTCTTTCCAGTTGTTTGGAATAAGATGCTGCTTACTGAGTGAAGCTGGGACTCTTTGTTGAGATGGAGATCTCTGGGAGATATTCCCCATTCGATATTACATGGAGCTTGGAAGTGTCTTGAGGCGCAGTGTCCTGAAGTAGGCTCTCCCACCTCAGAGGCACAGCAGTGACTG
>NW_020179703.1:0-253 GCF_003031525.2 Neophocaena asiaeorientalis asiaeorientalis | reverse complement strand
GGGGGCCTGCAGTGGTTTCTTAGGGGACAGACACAAGGCTGATTAAATTTCTGCAAAGGCACAGGCTGTGACAAAGCCCAAAGTGCATGAACCGACTGCCATCTGCAGGGAAGACACAGAACTATCATAAAAGGAGGTTCAAACCTTATGCAGCTGTTTTTCTTAAGTGACTGAGTCTGAGCACTGAGTCAAATCTGTCTCAGAGAAAAACCAAAAGTACAAACTTCACACTGACCTTGATAAGTCCAGGAGG
>NW_020179702.1:0-253 GCF_003031525.2 Neophocaena asiaeorientalis asiaeorientalis | reverse complement strand
TCATTACTCTGAATTCTTTTTCAGGCAGATTGCCTATTTCCACTTCACTTAGTTATTCTTCTCAGTGTTTTCTTGTTCCTTCGTCTGGACCATAGTTTTTTGCCATCTCATTTTGTCACACTTTCTGTGTTTGTTGTCTCCTTTCTGCAGGCTGCAGGAATGTAGTTCCTCTTGCTTCTAATGTCTGCCTCCTGGTGGGTGAGGTCAGTCCAGAGGCTTGTGCAGGCTTCCTGATGGGAGGGACTGGTGCCTG
>NW_020179701.1:0-252 GCF_003031525.2 Neophocaena asiaeorientalis asiaeorientalis | reverse complement strand
TGCCAAACAACTAGCAAGACAGGAACACAACACCACCCATTCGCAGAAAGTCTGCCTAAAATCATACTAATTTCACAGATACCACAAAACACACCACCAGACGCAGCCCTGCCCACCAGAAATACAAGGTCCAGGCCCACCCACCAGAACATAAGCATCAGTCCCTACCACCAGGAAGCCAACACAAGCCACAGAACCAACCTTACCCATAGGGGGCAGACACCAAAAACAATGGGAACTATGAACCTGCAG
>NW_020179700.1:0-253 GCF_003031525.2 Neophocaena asiaeorientalis asiaeorientalis | reverse complement strand
GTTGTTCTGAAAGAGGTATTTTGTGGATACACTTAACATCTACCACGAGTTGACCTTAAGTAAAGGAAATTACCCTCCAAAATGTACGTGGGCCTCATGCAATCAACTGAAAGGCCTTAAAAACAAACACTTGAGGTTTCTGGGAGAATAAGTTCTGTCTCAAGAGCTCCTGGCTGAGTTTCCAGCCTGTGGGGCTGCCCTACAGGTTTCAGGCTTGAGCCAACTCCTTGAAATCAGTCTGACATAAACATAT
>NW_020179699.1:0-248 GCF_003031525.2 Neophocaena asiaeorientalis asiaeorientalis | reverse complement strand
TGTCTCTGTTACCTAAAATAGTTCTGAAAGCAATGGTTGGACTACACGATTTCTTTTAAATTTCTTTGTTTAAAGTAATAGTCACTGGTGGTTCTTTAAATTCTTTCTTGTAGGAAAAAAAAATGATTGATAGCCTTTCCTAACAAAATGAGATGCAATAATCAAATGATGAAAAATAAATCTTCACAGTTGAAGGCTAAAAAAGTTTACTGCAGGGCTTCCCTGGTGGCGCAGTGGTTGAGAGTCTG
>NW_020179698.1:0-253 GCF_003031525.2 Neophocaena asiaeorientalis asiaeorientalis | reverse complement strand
AGCTTTGGGAGAGAACGGAATCTGCAGTACAAAAGCAAAGTGTGCCACGCGTAAATACTGGACTCTGTAAGTTCTTTCCCAAGGTGGTAGAGGCTAATAATACTGAAACCACTACATCTGTAATCCGAAGTGGAGCAAGCAATGGATTCAATGAAGGACAAATGGCGGAAGCCAGGTTTCTTACCCTCGGAGTGGGATGTTACAGATAAGCAAAGGCCAATGGTTACAATACCCACGTGACAATGGATAGTTT
>NW_020179697.1:0-253 GCF_003031525.2 Neophocaena asiaeorientalis asiaeorientalis | reverse complement strand
TAAAGTATACTTTCTTATTAGCTAAAATCTTGGCCAAGCTTCCGGTAGAAAAGGCTGATCCTGTGAAATGTGCCATCCGGGTCCTCTGATTCTGCGAGGGGTTCATTTGTTCTAAATGGTTGGCACAGATGTTTGTGTTTTGTTTCTGACGTTGCTTAACTTTGTGTGACGAGTGGTAGGATTTCAAGCAGTCTCAAATTTCTGTGATGATTAGGAAAACCAGCAAATGACTGTGTCACAGCATTAGAGAGAT
>NW_020179696.1:0-253 GCF_003031525.2 Neophocaena asiaeorientalis asiaeorientalis | reverse complement strand
GTATTTTTGCAGATTATACTCCATTAAAAGTTATTATAAGAAAATGACTATAGTTTGCTGTGGTGCACAGTATATCCTTCTTGCTTATCTATTTTGTACATGGTGGTTTGTATCTCTTAATTCCATACCCCTAACTTGTCCATCTCCCCTTCCCTCTCCCCACTTGAAACCACTAGTTTGTTCTCAATATCTTTGATCTGTTCCTGTTTTGCTATATACATTTGTTTTACTTTTTAGATTCCACATATAAGTG
>NW_020179695.1:0-253 GCF_003031525.2 Neophocaena asiaeorientalis asiaeorientalis | reverse complement strand
CCCCCCCCCCCAAGTCGGGAACCTCTCTTTCTACCTCTTTGCACACTCCATTCATTCTAAGACCACCGTTGGCCTAGTCCCTTCCATGTCAAAGATGATACGCCCTTGCCAAGAGACCCAAGTTCTGGAACCCCCAATGGATCTCTCCTGCATGCACGGACAAGATCTTTCCAGTCCATCCCGTCAGATGAATGATTCTCAATGATCCTGAAAACCATGGATGAGGGCTAGCGTGGCTAAGGGCTTCCCTGGC
>NW_020179694.1:0-253 GCF_003031525.2 Neophocaena asiaeorientalis asiaeorientalis | reverse complement strand
ATTTGCCGTTTTTGGTTCTATTTTACAAGTTTTATTTTTTTTGTTATTTTTTAACGGAGTACAATTGCTGTTTTATGGATATAGTATTTTCTTATCTCTCCAAGGGTGTGAACGTCATGATTTTTCTTCCTTCTTGTATCTCTTAGTTCATTTGTTTATTGTTTGTGGGTGGAGACTTTCCTCAAATGCTTGGTGATTCTTTTTTCTTTTCTTAATATTTATTTATTTATTTGGTTGCGCCGGGTCTTAGTTG
>NW_020179693.1:0-253 GCF_003031525.2 Neophocaena asiaeorientalis asiaeorientalis | reverse complement strand
CCACAAATATTGTTCCCTATAAGTCTCTCTCCAAATTTTCACTCCAAGTGATACCTTCCCTTTCAAGTTCAAAAAGCTCGGAGGAAGTATATAATAAATAATAGTAAAGAACAAATAATAATAATAGTTACCATTTCGTCTCACAACCATTACATGAGACAATATTTTTGTCCTTCTTTTACAGAACATGAAACTGAGGCTTGGCATAGTTCAGTAACATGCCCAAGGTCACACAGTTAGTAAATGGAGACCT
>NW_020179692.1:0-253 GCF_003031525.2 Neophocaena asiaeorientalis asiaeorientalis | reverse complement strand
AGTGGAAATAAATAAAACATATACAAGAAAATCAATAGAAAGGATCAACAAACTAAAAGCTGGATTTTCAAAAATATAAAATTCACAAACTTTTAGCTAGACTAGGAAAATAGAGAAGACACAAAATTAGAAATGAAAGAGCAGACACTACAACTGATACTACAGAAATACATAGGATCACAAGAGACTATTATGAACAATTGTATGCCAACAAATTAGATACTCAGGAAGAAACTGATACTTCCTAGAAACT
>NW_020179691.1:0-253 GCF_003031525.2 Neophocaena asiaeorientalis asiaeorientalis | reverse complement strand
AAAAAAAAAAGATGCATAGCTTCCTCAGGCAGAAGCTTCTCTGAAACACAGAAGCAGAAACCCAAAAGCACAGAAGGCTTGTGAAAGTCAGGTAAGGAAGGAAATGGAATACTAAAACAAGGTTGTAGAAATAATGAAAAGGAAAAGGATCCATGAAAGAATTAAATTTCTGGTAGTAGAAACAAGTATAAATAAATAGGATGTGTAAATGCACCCTACCAATGGTGTGTTGGTAAATTGTTAACAGCTGGCT
>NW_020179690.1:0-253 GCF_003031525.2 Neophocaena asiaeorientalis asiaeorientalis | reverse complement strand
TCTGGGTGGCCCAGATGAACCTCCAGAGCCCCCAGAGGAAGCTGAACTTTCTCCATCCCAGCAGGAGGCCCAAATTTGTCATCCAGAGCTCACTGAGGAAGCTGAATCTTTACGCCAGCAAGAGGCCCCTGCCCAGCATCCACAGACCTCTGAGGAGGTTGAATCTTTTTTACCCCAGGTAGAGAAACAGCCTCAGCAACCAGAGCCCACTGAAGAGGTAGAACCACCACCACTTCAGCAGGAGGCTCCATCT
>NW_020179689.1:0-253 GCF_003031525.2 Neophocaena asiaeorientalis asiaeorientalis | reverse complement strand
TGTTCTCTATATCTGTAAGTCTGTTTCTGTTTTGTTACATTTGTTTGGTGTTTTTATTTTAGGTTCCACATGTAAGTGCTAATATACAGCATTTGTCTTTCTCTGGCTTACTTATTTCACTAAGCATGATATCCTCCAGGTCCATCTATGTTGTTGCAGATGGGAAAATTTCATTCTTTTTTATGACCGAGTAATATTTCATTGCCTATATATACCACATCCTCTTTATCCATTCATTTGTTGATGGACACTT
>NW_020179688.1:0-252 GCF_003031525.2 Neophocaena asiaeorientalis asiaeorientalis | reverse complement strand
GCCTGCGCACAGCAATGAAGACCCAATGCAGCCATAAGTAAGTAAATAAATAAATAAATTTTAAAACATGAAAAGAAGATGTGGTATCTGTATATAAGGGAATACTGCTCAGCTGTAAAAAGAACAAAATTTTGCCATCTGCTATAACATGGATGGACTTGGAGGGCGTTATGTTAAGTGAAATAAGTCAGAGAAAGACAAATACTGTTCAATATCACTTATATGTGGAATCTAAAACATACAACAAACTAG
>NW_020179687.1:0-253 GCF_003031525.2 Neophocaena asiaeorientalis asiaeorientalis | reverse complement strand
GGGGGGGGGGGGGGGGGGGGAGGGGCTGGGGCGGAAGTAGCTGGGCGACATCTATCCTTCGGCAGCACAAGACTTTTTTTTACTTTATTTTTAATTGAAGTAGAGTTGGTTTACAATAGTATATTAGTTTCAGGTGTACAGCAAAGTGATTCCGTTACACATATATATGTATATACCTATATCCCTTTTTTTCTGTTCTTTTCCATTATAGTTTATTACACGATATTGAATATAGTTCCCTGTGCTCTACAGT
>NW_020179686.1:0-253 GCF_003031525.2 Neophocaena asiaeorientalis asiaeorientalis | reverse complement strand
TGAGTCTGGGTTTGCAGATATGTATCCAGTAATACAGCTATTCCTTTCTGAAAGTAAAGCAAGGCAATGGATAGAGAAAGCAGAATGGAAACAGCCCTTAACAAACTTCGATTTTCGAGTAAATTACTCATTTATCCCAGAGTTTTTCCCAAAAGCCATAGCCTAGACAAAAATTCAGCAGTGCAAACAAAAACAAGATAAAATCCTAGATTATGATGTGTGAGAACTTTTAAACAATATTCTGGCATAACAT
>NW_020179685.1:0-253 GCF_003031525.2 Neophocaena asiaeorientalis asiaeorientalis | reverse complement strand
GATCAAATTCTGCCACTTGCAACAACGTGGATCAGCCTAGAATATTTATACCTACTTAAATAAGTTAGAGAAAAGCAAATACACTATGTTCTCACTTCTCTGTGGAATCCAAAAAATGCAAGAAAGGAATGTATTTAACAAAATAGAAATAGGCTCACAGAGAAAAAATTAATGGTTACTGGTGGGGTAAGTAAAGGGGGGAGGGAAAGACGGTAGTTTGTTTCTCTAAATCCAATACCCCTCTGTATGAAAT
>NW_020179684.1:0-253 GCF_003031525.2 Neophocaena asiaeorientalis asiaeorientalis | reverse complement strand
AGCCGCTTAACTCATACGTTCTGTTTCTGCCCCACGCAGGTAGGAAGGAATACAGGCCTTTCATTGGCTCAGTACGACGTAACTTTACGGCAGATTTGACGTGGGTAGCAGAGCTGAGTGAGCCTTTGCTGAGTTTTCCGGCTCCCGTACCTCATCCCTTCCTGGATTCCTTGCTGGACACGCTGTTTCCTCTGGGACTAGGACACTTGGATTTCCCTTGCTCAGTTCCTTCTGGAAGCTGAAGATGAGCAGG
>NW_020179683.1:0-253 GCF_003031525.2 Neophocaena asiaeorientalis asiaeorientalis | reverse complement strand
CTGAGTTTCATTTCAAATGGCTGTCTATAATTTGGAGATTGCACTGAGGTTTAATGTTGACTAGAAATAAAAATACCTATAGTTTAAAAATATACACAGTTAAATTCTAAACAAGTCCTATGATTGGTGGGTCTGTTTGGAACTGTAACTATAATGGGGTCTGGCTCTAACCATTTAAAACACATTTTACTTTTGTTTTGTAAGAACCCTGGAGGATTGGGCTTTGAGCTCAGATGTTTTGTGTTATATAAGT
>NW_020179682.1:0-253 GCF_003031525.2 Neophocaena asiaeorientalis asiaeorientalis | reverse complement strand
TGGTATGGTATGGTATGGTATGGTATGGTATGGTATGGTATTATAGGGGCGGAAGGCAGGCTGCCCCACATGTTGCCTCAGTGGCATATTAATCATTTTGAATTAAAGTTACTTAAGAAATGGCCAATGTGAGAGGGACACTTTGACCCTCCTCTTTGTCTCCCTGAAAGCAGGAGATGAAACTGTCAGGTGAAAGGTGCTCTCCCTGCATTTGGAGGTAGAAGGACACCCTTATCACCAGAGACAGGGAATT
>NW_020179681.1:0-253 GCF_003031525.2 Neophocaena asiaeorientalis asiaeorientalis | reverse complement strand
TTTAAGGCCCTATCCTGTTCAATCAATCTAAGAACAGAAATAATAATCCTGAAGCTTCAAGAATGGTACAAACCAGAGTCATTTCTAAAGGTATAATCTTAAATGACTGACTGCTCAGGCCCTGCACCGTGAAATGCCAGGACTGTCACCACTATTTTAAGGCCCAGGCTCACCTATCTTCAGAAAGCTGGAGCTGAAATAAGAAAAAAGGTTAACCACCCTCAACTGGTTTTTAAAGAAAGGAGAAAATATA
>NW_020179680.1:0-253 GCF_003031525.2 Neophocaena asiaeorientalis asiaeorientalis | reverse complement strand
TATTTCCTTCATAGCATCTAGTATCAAATTCACATAAAAATTTTCCCAATGGAAAATAATAAAGTATAATACAGAATTAGTACTTCCATGATCTACTGATTTTTGTTAATTTACTGTGAACAAGAAAGGGACAAAACAAACAATACAAACAGAATAAAATTGTATTAACATATAAAAAACAAATTAGTGTTCTTGAAAGACACAGGGTCATTGCACTTTCCTTGACATCCATATACTCGGGACACTTTGGGGT
>NW_020179679.1:0-253 GCF_003031525.2 Neophocaena asiaeorientalis asiaeorientalis | reverse complement strand
TGTGTGTGTCTCCATCCCTGATCCCTGCCTCCTCTCACATCAGAAGGCAGTAAACCTCAGTCACTCACGTGATTGCCTGGACCAATAGCAGGACCCCCACCCTGGCAGCTGGAAACACTGCATCACAAACTTGCACCTGGTTTTCGCTTCCCTCCTCACTCCCAGGGCCTTTCCCATTCTCTCTTCTGATCTTGGCCAGGTCATCACATGTCTGGGTGTTTGTGGCACAAGGGTGTTTGGATTGCCTGGTCTA
>NW_020179678.1:0-253 GCF_003031525.2 Neophocaena asiaeorientalis asiaeorientalis | reverse complement strand
ATATTTATTTATTTATTTTTGGGTGCATCAGGTCTTAGTTGCAGCATGAAGGGTCTTTTGTTGCAGCGCACGGGCTTCTCTCTAGTGGTGGCTCAGTAGGCTCAGTAGTTGCGCGCGGGGGCTTAGTTGTCCTGCGGCATGTGGGATCTTGGTTCCCCGACCAGGGGTCAAACCCACGTCCTCAGCATTAGAAGGCGGATTCTTAACTACTGGGCCACCAGGGAAGTCCAAAACTTTGGCTTTTTTTTTTTTT
>NW_020179677.1:0-253 GCF_003031525.2 Neophocaena asiaeorientalis asiaeorientalis | reverse complement strand
GGAAGGTGATCTCCGCGTCTTTCTCTTCTGCCATCTTCCCCTCCGCCCCTACAAATTTCTTTTAAAGTATTATATTTGTCTGGCTTTGATATAAAAGTTATGCAAGCTTCAGAAAATGATCTTGGAAAAGGTACTCCTTTACAAATGTCTGGAATAGTTTGTGCAGGATTGAGATGATCTGTTTTTGATGTTTGGAGGAAATAATCAATATTCCTGACATTTGGGGATGATATATATATATATATATTTTTTT
>NW_020179676.1:0-252 GCF_003031525.2 Neophocaena asiaeorientalis asiaeorientalis | reverse complement strand
TGTATTGGAGCACGGAGTCTTATCCACTGCACCACCAGGTAAGTCCTGAGAAGACACCTTTTGTGTAAAGAGTTGAAAGGAGGTCATGGAGTTAGCCATGCAGACACCTGGGGTGAGGGTTCTAGGAAGAGGACCTCTCTCAAGTGTTCAGCAGAAGAGTCTGCACAAAAGCCCTAAAGCGGGAGCTTGTTTTGTCAACTTCAAGAACCACACAGCCAATGTGTCTGGTGCCCAGTGAAGAAGAGAGAGAGA
>NW_020179675.1:0-252 GCF_003031525.2 Neophocaena asiaeorientalis asiaeorientalis | reverse complement strand
GTGAATGGGAATCTAGACTAACAGAAGGGACTGTAGCTGCAGTAAAACCCATTAACAGTCCCAAGTACCCTCTGCAGTCATTCAAAGAGCTTTAAATGGGAATGGGATCATCGGTAAACATGAGACACTGTAGATGCATTTAAGGATGTTAACAGTCTCTACATTCTGGGGTAATGCAAATCAAGTAACAGGGATGAGCTCCTAGACTAACAGGAGGGACAGCAGTGCAATTAAGCCCATTAACAAGTCCCA
>NW_020179674.1:0-252 GCF_003031525.2 Neophocaena asiaeorientalis asiaeorientalis | reverse complement strand
GGGATCTTCCTGGACCAGGGCTTGAACCCGTGTCCCCTGTGGTGGCAGGTAGATTCGTAACCACTGAGCCACCAGGGAAGCCCAAGGCTTTCAGCTTTTCACCACTGAGTGTTAGATTGGCTGTGGGTTTGTCATAAATAGCTTTTATGTTAAGAAGTGTTCCATCTGCACCCACTTTGGTAAGGGTTTTTATCATAAATGGATGTTGAATTTTTTCTGCATCTGTTGAGATGATCATGTGGTTTTTGTCTT
>NW_020179673.1:0-252 GCF_003031525.2 Neophocaena asiaeorientalis asiaeorientalis | reverse complement strand
GCTCACTGTGACTCAATGCATAGTATCTAACTGCAGACAGAAAAACATTCACACACACATGGCTCACTGTGATTAGGTGCACAGTCTATACAGGCAGCACCCCTGCACTCACAGCTCACTGTGACACAATTAATAAGTATATACAAGCACACACACACACACAGGTTGCAGTGAATCAATGTACAGCTTACACCAGTACAAAGCAAAACGGACACAGATAGATCACTGTGAATAAATGCACAGCCTCTACAA
>NW_020179672.1:0-252 GCF_003031525.2 Neophocaena asiaeorientalis asiaeorientalis | reverse complement strand
TTTTCTTTTTAGAAAACCAAGTGTACTTTATAAGCAAATGCAACTATTTACTGGGCGTATATGATTTAAAGGGCTTTTTCATCCATGTTATTTCTTTTGTCTTATAAGACAAGATTCTAATTTAAACTTGTCCTTCTTTCAAACTGTCAGTGTGAAGATGCTGTGCCACTTGAACAGTCCTCAGGTGTTTGTATAAACACTATGTTTTACAGTTTTTAGATTTTAAAATATAATAAAGTTTAATAACCGCAA
>NW_020179671.1:0-252 GCF_003031525.2 Neophocaena asiaeorientalis asiaeorientalis | reverse complement strand
TGTTCTGTTTTGTAATTCAGCTCATGTGTAGCCATGATTACGTTCCGTCTATGAGTGACATCTTATGATAAGTTTCTTTTTTATGTGTTGCTTCTTTCACGTAGAATCATAGTACGTAAATCTACTCATTATGCTGCTGCTGGCCTTATGACATTGATTTCAAGGCTGAGGGCTACTCCATTGTACCTAAGTACCACAACTTCTTTACCCGTTTTTCTCTTTCCTGGCATATTTAAGGTGCAGCGAAGTCGA
>NW_020179670.1:0-252 GCF_003031525.2 Neophocaena asiaeorientalis asiaeorientalis | reverse complement strand
GGGCGCGATGGGGGCGATGGGGGGCAATGGGGAACGATGGGGAGCGATGGGGGGCAATGGGGAGCGATGGGGAGCAGCAGATGAACCTTCCCTCACTTGCCCCTTGGCCACCACTCACCTCTTGCTGTGTGGCCCTGTTCCTAACAGGCCACGGACCCGTATAGGTCTGCGGCCCAGGGATTAGGGACCCCTGCTGTATAGCACAGGGAATTATATTCATTATCCTATGATAAACCATAATGGAAAAGAATA
>NW_020179669.1:0-252 GCF_003031525.2 Neophocaena asiaeorientalis asiaeorientalis | reverse complement strand
GTGACCTGTGCTTGTACACAGGCTTCTTGGTGGCTGCAGCATCAGCGTTAGCATTTCATGCCCGTCTCTGATGTCCGCGCTGATAACTGCAGCTCTCGCCTGTCTCTGAAGCTTGTTTATGCGGTGTTCTGAATCTCCTCTCCTCGGACACCCCGAAACAATGGTCTCTTGACTCTTACACAGTTCCAGACCTTTTCCAAGACTCCCTCCGGTTAACTGTGGCACACTAGCCCCCTTCAGGCTGTGTTCACG
>NW_020179668.1:0-252 GCF_003031525.2 Neophocaena asiaeorientalis asiaeorientalis | reverse complement strand
GATTAGGGCTCACCCATGTGACCCACTTTAACTTCATCATCTCTCCTAAGGCCCTATTCCCAAATACACTCACATTCTGAGGTACAAGGGTCTGGACTTCAATATGTGAATTTATAGGGTTTCAGTTCAGACCTTAAGAGAAGCTGCTCCCAGTTGGTTGAAGCAGAAATCTCGTAGGAGAGAAGAGTCTTCCCACATGGCCTAGAACTTCTTGACACAGCCGAGTCATGACCCATAAGCCTGATCCCGTGG
>NW_020179667.1:0-252 GCF_003031525.2 Neophocaena asiaeorientalis asiaeorientalis | reverse complement strand
GAGAGGCCCGTGTACCGCAAAAAAAAAAAAAGAAAAGAAAGCCAGAGCCATGTTATTCTAAGATTTCAGGGACAAAAATGTCCTCAGGTATATAATTCATCTCCTTCTGGTAAAACCTCTTTCTTTGCCAATGTAACAAGCTCTACCTTTAACATTTTTTAGGGTCTGCACACCTAACTCCTAACATCTGTGAAATCCTTTACTTCTTTCACAGGATTTTTCTAGTTTGGCATCCGGGCATCCTCTCAAACA
>NW_020179666.1:0-252 GCF_003031525.2 Neophocaena asiaeorientalis asiaeorientalis | reverse complement strand
GCTAAACAATTGGAGAGAAACACTATCAACATTATTCAGTTCTTTTAGCTTTAAGAACTGTTTTTTTTGCCATCAGTTTGACTAGAGAGATTAAGACTCACCTATTAAGACATACTATTATATTTACTGAAAATGTTGACAAATAATCACATATATCCTTTTTATGAGAACTCAGGGGCATAATTTCTTTAAGGCAATGATATCAAGAAAACATGTACTTCTAGTTTTCTGGTGTGCTCTAATAAGATTATA
>NW_020179665.1:0-252 GCF_003031525.2 Neophocaena asiaeorientalis asiaeorientalis | reverse complement strand
AATCCAAGGTCAACGCCAACGTTAGATAAAATGTCCTTCTTTGACTGGACACCTGTACAAATCCTATGACTAGTACTGTGATGGGGAACGCCATGATAAGTACCTGTATTCACAGAATATCTCAGCATTCACACGGGTAAAAGTGAACATTTCCAGAAATAGAACAAATGAAAACTCATGGTATCTAGAAGCGGTAAAGACTATCATTCCCTACCTCAATACCTTCAAAAATCATGGTAACAAGACATAGGA
>NW_020179664.1:0-252 GCF_003031525.2 Neophocaena asiaeorientalis asiaeorientalis | reverse complement strand
CCTCCGGCCGAGAACCTGCCTTCGCTTCCTGCCCTCAGGTGCGTGAGAGGACCCTGTTTCTTTCCAATAAATACCAACACATCATTTCAGTCTGTTTGTGTGTTTCTTTTTGTGTGTTCGTTTTCTGGACGAGGCCAAAGAACCCTTCCAGTGAGTGGAGGCGTGTGTACAAAGGAGGATCTGACAGGACGGGAGGGTGCGGGTCAGTCCATGTGCCAAGAAATCCAGAGAATCTGTCGTAGCTGAGACTCG
>NW_020179663.1:0-252 GCF_003031525.2 Neophocaena asiaeorientalis asiaeorientalis | reverse complement strand
TGGAACAATTCTCACAGAATAACTGCTGAATGCTGGCAGAAGTTCTCATAAAACCAAAATTGCGAAAAAGATCACCACATAACTGGGTAGGATGAAAGAAGAGGAAAAAGGAATCAGGATGGGACCTGCACCCCTGCGAGGGAGTTGTGAAAGAGGAAAGGTTCCTTTACCCTGGGAACCCCTTTCAACAGTTGGGAGATCAGTCGGGACTGAAAGGGAGCTTCAGAGGCTCAGAGGAGAGCACAGCAGCCA
>NW_020179662.1:0-252 GCF_003031525.2 Neophocaena asiaeorientalis asiaeorientalis | reverse complement strand
TCCCTGTCTTCACAGACCCAGCCCTGCACTCTGTCATCCTATCTCCTGCGGGACACTGAGCCCACTCCTGCTCTCAGAGACCCTCTCCCTTTCCCCCCATCCCTGTGGGAACTGCCCTGGACTCCTGGTCTGGGTTTGGATTTCATCTGGATCCTGGAGAGATTTTCAGTTCCTCCCTCACAGGGACTTTTTGAGAGACCCCTGTTTGTGGGCAGGAGCGAGGTTTCCTGAAGACACCTCTGCCCTTGCAGG
>NW_020179661.1:0-252 GCF_003031525.2 Neophocaena asiaeorientalis asiaeorientalis | reverse complement strand
TTGAGTATAGTCCCCTGTGCTATGCAGTAGGTCTTTGCTGGTTATCAATTTTATATTTAGCAGTGTGTATATGTTAATCACAGAATCTGTTCTTTGAAGATACTCAGTTTTTAAAATACTTGAGAAACAAGATCCTTATTTTTATATTATGCTCATTATCTCTAGCTACATACTTTATATATGTAGATAAAGCTGTATAATCATTATTAAATTAAATTTTCTTAATTAGAAGTACATTAATTTAAAAATTAA
>NW_020179660.1:0-252 GCF_003031525.2 Neophocaena asiaeorientalis asiaeorientalis | reverse complement strand
TACGCGTTACGGAAAGGACGCTGCGTCCATCCGTTTCCGTGCGCGTGACTCTCTGCATCTGTGAAGCGTCGTGCTTTAAGAGCTCCAAGACGGCAAATTCCCGTCTTCGGGGAACGGCGGTCAGGTGGCCAGAGAGAGAGGGAGAGGCAAGCGTGCGAATTGTAAAACGAAGAGGTGGCTTTCAGGAAGGCTCATTTAGCGCGACCCCAGGTTAATTGCCTGGCAATGGTCTTTGGGGCAGCAGGAAGACGG
>NW_020179659.1:0-252 GCF_003031525.2 Neophocaena asiaeorientalis asiaeorientalis | reverse complement strand
GACATTCAGCCCTGCAGTTGCCTGGGGTTCAGGCTCCACGCGGGGACCTGCAGTGACTACTCTCATTCACTTATTTTTCTCTCTCGGCAAGCCAGCAGCTCTCTCCTGGCTTTCATTTCCATCCATTTAAGTTGGAGAAAAATTAAAAAGAAATGAAATGCACTAAAGAGAATGCCTTGAGGAGTTACCAGTCCACCCGGGTGAAGTGAATGGGCTCCTTTTGGGGTCTTTGTGATTATCAATTATTTACTG
>NW_020179658.1:0-245 GCF_003031525.2 Neophocaena asiaeorientalis asiaeorientalis | reverse complement strand
CACACACACACACACACACACACACACACATATATAGACTGCTATACAAAAACCTCATGGTATCTGCAAACCAAAAATCTGTAATAGATATACACACACAAAAGGAAAAAGGAATCCAAACATAATGCTAAAGACAGCCATCAAATCACAAGAGAAGAGAGCAAAAGAAGAAGAAAAGAAGACCTATAAAAACAAATCCAAAGCAACAAAATGGCAATAAGAACATATATATCAATAATTACCTT
>NW_020179657.1:0-252 GCF_003031525.2 Neophocaena asiaeorientalis asiaeorientalis | reverse complement strand
CGATGAGGACATGATTCGTGGGGGACACGACAGGCAGACCTGCTGCAAACCACCCAGCGGCCGCGCGTGGAAGGCCGGGCTGCACGGTGGGGGGAGGGGTGACCCCGAGGGCAGACGCGGCTCCACGCAGAGGAGGGTGGGCTCCGCGAAGGCAGCGGGCTCGGCTCCTGTTTGCGCCCCGCTCTCCTGGCCAACCGACCGGGGCCCATCGGCTAATGACCGCCCGGGGCACGGGGCCCCCGAGGCAGCGGG
>NW_020179656.1:0-252 GCF_003031525.2 Neophocaena asiaeorientalis asiaeorientalis | reverse complement strand
TGAGATTCTTTGGAGACTCCTCACAAAGACTGATGAATGATCATTTTCATCCTGTGTCTTCATTCCCTTTCAAGGGACGATGGGGTCCATTTCAGTTTGATTTCCAAATTTTGACACATAATAATTAAAGCATTACTGCAGGTTGAAAGTCAAGAGTTTGGATTCTGAGTCCTCGGTCTGCTCTTTTGGCCTGATAAATGGCTCCTTCTTCTTTATTTACATGAATATATTCTCTCTTCTGGTTGCCAAGAC
>NW_020179655.1:0-252 GCF_003031525.2 Neophocaena asiaeorientalis asiaeorientalis | reverse complement strand
CGATGAGGACATGATTCGTGGGGGACACGACAGGCAGACCTACTGCAAACCACCCAGTGGCCGCGCGTGGGAAGCCGGGCTGCACGGTGGGGGGAGGGGTGACCCCGAGGGTGGACGCGGCTCCACGCAGAGGAGGGTGGGCTCTGCGAAAGCACTGGGCTCGGCTCCTGTCTGCGCCCTGCTCTCCTGGCCAACCGACCGGGGCCCATCAGCTAATGACCGCCCGGGGCACGGGGCCCCCGAGGCAGCGGG
>NW_020179654.1:0-252 GCF_003031525.2 Neophocaena asiaeorientalis asiaeorientalis | reverse complement strand
TAGGACTCCCTGTCCAGTTTGAATAATCCATCTGAGGCCTTGGTTTCAGGCCTGGAGGCAGCCCGTTCCAAACAGTTCTGTCTATCCAGGACCCCAGCGCATCCTCTTTCCAAGTGTGGGTGACACCTGGAGGTGCTCTGCATGAAACGTCCAGGGGATGGGGCCACTCCTGCAGTCCCAGAGTCAGAGCTCCATCAGGTGTGACTAGAGCCTCAGCAGACAGTTTGCATTCAAAGTGCTCACAGCAGCTTG
>NW_020179653.1:0-249 GCF_003031525.2 Neophocaena asiaeorientalis asiaeorientalis | reverse complement strand
ACTCTCAACCACTGCGCCACCAGGGAAGCCCTGCTCTTCCCATTTTTTAATCAGGTTGCTTGTTTTGTTGTTGATGAGTTTGTATGAATTCTTTATGTATTTTGGATATTGACTGCTTATCAGATATATGATTTTCAAATATCTTTTTCCATTCAGTAGGTTGCCTTTTTGTTCTATTGATGGTTTCTTTTGCTATGCATAAGCTTTTTATTTTGATGTAGTCCCATTTGTTTATTTTTGCTTTTGTTT
>NW_020179652.1:0-252 GCF_003031525.2 Neophocaena asiaeorientalis asiaeorientalis | reverse complement strand
TCACCTAACAAAAATTTTGTAAGTAGGCAATCCAGGGCTGTTACGGCAGTTCCATTACGCCATTAGATAGCCACAACTGATTATTTTGCCTCCTATATTACTATTGGAATTTTAGGAAGAAAGAATGAGAAGGGCAAGAGGCTATTGCTAAGAGTCTGACTCAATGGTATGTTTATTAGCTACATTAAGCTACATTTGGAGTGAAGGTGGGATGGGGATGTCCCTGATTTGTAGCATTTGCTGATTTCATTG
>NW_020179651.1:0-252 GCF_003031525.2 Neophocaena asiaeorientalis asiaeorientalis | reverse complement strand
TAGGAAAACAGTTTACTTACTGTTTACCAGTTTATTATAAAGGATGTGATAAAGGATACAGATGAACATCCAGATGGAAGAGACGTGTAGGGGGCAAGGCATGTGGGAAATGGCGCCGAGCCCCCATGCCCTGTCCACGTGCGCCACTCTCGCCACACCTCCATGTGGTCACCAACCTGGAAGCTCTCCAAACCCCATACTTTTAGGATACTTATGGAGGCTTCCTCACGTAGGCAAGATCAATCATTAACT
>NW_020179650.1:0-252 GCF_003031525.2 Neophocaena asiaeorientalis asiaeorientalis | reverse complement strand
TAAGTACTTTCACATTTCCAGAGCAGTTCTGATTCCAATTCCGTGTTATCTGCTTCAGGGTCACAAAATGAAATGGGAGATTTCCCAGTCTCTTTTACAAAACAGCAAAACTCTTGTTCTTAAACTGGGTAATTATAAACACATTCTAGTCAATGTCATTCACAAAGTTAGACACTGAAGCTTGTTTACTCTTCCATTAAACGGAATACCATTTTAAAAACTCCTAAAGAAAACACAGATGATATTCCATGT
>NW_020179649.1:0-252 GCF_003031525.2 Neophocaena asiaeorientalis asiaeorientalis | reverse complement strand
GCAGACAGAAATGTGTGAATGAACAGATTCTAACAGCCTTTTAGAATCACTTGTAGATTGTGTATGCTCTTCAACTCTGCCTGGTCAAGCCATTTGTACTTATGCAAAACACCAAAAAAACCCCCAAAAAACAAAGCACAAAAACCTACTAAAGGTTACAATTGCATTGAAAAAAAATTCCTTGATTCTTATCAGATGGACCCTTCACTTTCTTGCCTTCTGATTTAGAAAGGAAGACAGCGTTTTTGCAAT
>NW_020179648.1:0-251 GCF_003031525.2 Neophocaena asiaeorientalis asiaeorientalis | reverse complement strand
TTTGTTGAGGATTTTTGTGCCTATGTTCATCAGTGATATTGTTCTGTAATTTTCTTTTTTTCTGCTATCTCTGTCTGGTTTTTATATCAGAGTAATGATGGCATTGTAGAACGAGTTTAGGAATATTCTTCCCTCTACAATTTTTTGGGAGAATCTTAGAAGGATATCTGTTAGCTCTTCTCTAAATGTTTGATAGACTTGCCTGTACACCCATCTGGTTGTGGACTTTTGTTTGTTGGAAGATTTTTAAT
>NW_020179647.1:0-252 GCF_003031525.2 Neophocaena asiaeorientalis asiaeorientalis | reverse complement strand
CTGGATCCCCAAGAGAGCCCCTCCCTGGGGGTGTGGGGCAGGGAGGACAGGAGTGTCGGGAAATCAGTCCACACAGACTTGGGGCTGGTGCCAGGGCGCCACAGGGAGTGGAAGGAGGTGAGAGAAGGGGGCTGGCCAGCAGGGCCCAGGCCACTGGCAGGACAGGCCAGAGGTGGGGACTGGGGAGCTGAGGGACAGGGAGGCTGGGAGAGCGGAGGGCGTCACAGGGGCTGGGGGCCTGGGGGTTCTAGA
>NW_020179646.1:0-250 GCF_003031525.2 Neophocaena asiaeorientalis asiaeorientalis | reverse complement strand
TTTGGGTTTAGAGATGACAGCCACTAGTGACCTCGGCAAGAGCAGTTTCCGTGGAGTGGCAGAGGGTGACACAACACCTCAGCGGGTTGCAGAGTGAGTGGGAGGTGAGAACAAGGATGAAGGGGTGTGAACAACTTTTTTAAGAAGCCCAGCTTTATCTTTACTTTTTATTATTTTTATTTATCTATTTATTTATTTTGCGGTACGCTGGCCTCTCAGCGTTGTGGCCTCTCCCGTTGCGGAGCACAGG
>NW_020179645.1:0-252 GCF_003031525.2 Neophocaena asiaeorientalis asiaeorientalis | reverse complement strand
CCCCATCAACAGAGACACAAAAGCAGGGACAAGGTGAGCTGGACCCACCCAAGCTCCTCTTGCCCATTGACACCGCCCATAAGAACCCCTCCCCTGTCCTTGCCTGGCAGATACCCCGTCTCAGCCTATATCCCTTCTCCTGAAGCCCCCATTCCCATCCATACCCCACCCTCTTCCCCAAACCAGTGTCCTCCTGTGCTCACCCGCTTGTCTTTCTAGGTGGCCAAGACAATCAGGCGATTAAAGAGGCAC
>NW_020179644.1:0-252 GCF_003031525.2 Neophocaena asiaeorientalis asiaeorientalis | reverse complement strand
TGAGAATTCGTGGTGTTGTCCCCAAAAATGCTGACAGGTGAGACCTCCAAGCCTCTGCGGTAGGGGGTGGGAGGTCTCCAGGCTCAGCTGACCCCACTTCTTACAGCCCAGAGAACAAGCCCCAGGCCAGCTTTGCCCACCAGGATCTTGGAATCTCCAAGCTATTTCCCACCTTCTGGAATCTGATGTCTTTACTCATTTGTCCCAGGACAGTGTACCTGGGGTCCCTACAACCTTCTAAGAATCTGGGAG
>NW_020179643.1:0-252 GCF_003031525.2 Neophocaena asiaeorientalis asiaeorientalis | reverse complement strand
ATTATGGGACTGATTAAGAATTAGTTAAATAATTATATTCATGTGGTATAAAACTGCGCTGCTATAGAACCAGTGCTGTCCAACAGCAACAGAGTGTGAATGATATTTGTAACTTTAAATTTTCCAGTAGGTGCATGAAAAAAAGTTTTTAAAAAGTGAAATTAATTTTATTACTATCTTATTTAACCCAATATTTCAACAGGTAATCAATATAAAAATTAATAATGAGGCATTTTCCCTTTTTTTGTACTT
>NW_020179642.1:0-251 GCF_003031525.2 Neophocaena asiaeorientalis asiaeorientalis | reverse complement strand
GGGAGAGGCCGCAACAGTGAGAGGCCCGGGTACCACACACACACAATAAAAAACCAAAAAACAAAAAAGCAAAAAACTGTAAAAACACAAACACGTGCAGGCTAAACAATATGCTACTAAACAACCAATGAAGAAATCAAAGAGGAAAAAAAATTACCTAGAGGCAAATGAAAATGAAAGCACAATGACCCAAAACCTACGGGATGAAGTAAAAGCAGTTCTAAGGGGGAAGTTTATAGCAATGCAATCCT
>NW_020179641.1:0-252 GCF_003031525.2 Neophocaena asiaeorientalis asiaeorientalis | reverse complement strand
TAACTATAAAGAAATGGTTCCCATGAGAGGGTAATCAGAACCTATGTGTTTTGCATCTTTACCTAACACAAGATATATCATTCAATCCTTAGCACCTAGCACTTAGAAAGGATTCAAACTTTGCTGAATTAAGAATGTGTGATATCTGTTGTATGAAGTAGTCTTCTGGTAAATTGTACTGATTGAAAATAGGGGACAGAAAGTAGAATAGGGTTCTAGTAGAATCGTGTGCTATAATCAAAGGATTTTGTT
>NW_020179640.1:0-252 GCF_003031525.2 Neophocaena asiaeorientalis asiaeorientalis | reverse complement strand
TGCCAGTCTTTGTCGGGAGCTGGAGCCGCAAGATGGAATGACTACGATACACCTGAGGAATTTAACTTTGCAAGTGATGTACTGGACTACTGGGCTCAAATGGAGAAGGTAAGGAGGCACCCATGCTGGGCGGTGAGAACAGGATCGACCTCTTGCTCCTAGTAGGTTGAGGGGCACAGAACTAAGAATGGCTTCTGGCTAAGCTTACAAGTATCATGAAAAGCTTATGTTTTGGGCTTCAATTCTCAGCCT
>NW_020179639.1:0-252 GCF_003031525.2 Neophocaena asiaeorientalis asiaeorientalis | reverse complement strand
TTTGATATTTTTCTTGTTTCCTGAGGTACAACTGTATTGCTATAAACTTTTCTTAGAACTGTTTTTGCTGTGTCCTGGAGGTTTTGAATCGTGTTTTCGTTTTCATTTTTCTCTAGGTATTTTCTATTTCTGCTTTGACTTCTTCCGTGATCCATTGGTTGTGTAGTAGCATATTGTTTAGCCTGTATGTGTTTGTGTCTTTTACAGTTTTCTCTTGTTGAATTATAATCTCATAGCATTGTGATCAGAAAA
>NW_020179638.1:0-251 GCF_003031525.2 Neophocaena asiaeorientalis asiaeorientalis | reverse complement strand
GGCAGGAAACACAAAAGAAGGAAAAGACCTACAATAACAAATGCAAAACAATTAGGAAAATGGTAATAAGAACATATATACTGATAATAACCTTAAAGGTAAACAGATTAAATGCTCCAACAAAGATGCAGACTGGCTGAATGTATACAAAAACAAGATTACAAAAACAAGATTGTATATATGCTATCTACAAGAGATCCACTTCAGATGTAGGGACACATACAGACTGAAAGAGAGAGGATGGAAAAAGA
>NW_020179637.1:0-252 GCF_003031525.2 Neophocaena asiaeorientalis asiaeorientalis | reverse complement strand
CAGATTAATTTGTATTTTCTAGAATTTTATACAAATGGAGTCATACAGATGTACTGCATTTGGGAGGGGGTTATTTTTTGGTCTGGCTTCTTTGACTCAGGACAATTATTTTGAGATTCATTCATGTTGTTGTATATATTAATAGTTTGTTTTTTCCTATTTCTGAAGAGTATTCCATTGTATAGATATGGTGAACATACTCCGGTTTATCTATTCATCTGTTGATGGACATTTGGGTTGTTTCCAGTTTTT
>NW_020179636.1:0-251 GCF_003031525.2 Neophocaena asiaeorientalis asiaeorientalis | reverse complement strand
GAGTGTGATACCTCCAGCTTTGTTCTTTATTCTCAAGATTGACTCTTCAGGATATTTTGTGGCTCCATATAAATTTTAGGATTGTTTGTCCTAGTTGTGAAAAATGTCATGGGTATTTTGATAAGGATTGCACTACATCTTAGATTGCTTTGTGTAGTGTGGACATTTTAACAAAGCTAATTCTTCCAATCCATGAACTCGATGTATCTTTCCATCTGTTTGTGTCACCTTTGATTTCTTTCATTAGTGTC
>NW_020179635.1:0-251 GCF_003031525.2 Neophocaena asiaeorientalis asiaeorientalis | reverse complement strand
GGAACCTCATTGCTTTTCAAAGTCAAATGTTTTGGGTGCTTGTCCTTCAGGTGCAGATCTTAACATTTGGGGTGTTAGATGTGGGACACAATCCTTCATTCTTCGGAGATGCTTAGGGTTTGTGAATTCCCTCCTAATTGGGAATTGCTACACTGGGGATGGGGTTTATGGTAAGAAGAAACCCAGCCTCCCCTACCCATCTCAATGTGGCCCTTTTCTCATTTGCTCATGTGAAGGAGCCACTCAGTTAC
>NW_020179634.1:0-251 GCF_003031525.2 Neophocaena asiaeorientalis asiaeorientalis | reverse complement strand
GGTGGACTTTGAGAGCAAGATTTATTATTTTTTCCCTTTTCATCTTTTTGTGAGTTTGTATGCTTCTGTGTGAGAGTTTGTCTGTATAGCTTAGCTTTCACCATTGTCCTAGAGTTCTATCCATCCGATTTTTTGTCTTTGTTTCTTTTTACTTTTTTAAAAATTTTTTTCTTAAAAATTATTTTTTTATTTTAATAATTTTATTTTATCTTACCTTACTTTATTTTATTTTCTTTTATCCTCTTTCTTTC
>NW_020179633.1:0-251 GCF_003031525.2 Neophocaena asiaeorientalis asiaeorientalis | reverse complement strand
TTTACATGCAACGTGCTCACATTATAACATCGCAGACACTCGTGTGTCCTCCAGCCACTGTGTGAAGTGAAACATTACCATTCCTGTTGAAGAGTCCCTGGTGTGACCACTTTCCCAAACACAGCCACTCCCCAGGTGACCCTGGACTGTTTTTTTCATTCAGGTCTGTTTTTCTTCAGATGATGTTCTAGTAATTTATACAAATATGTCAATCTGGATAAACTAATATATTTTACTCTCAATTTCAGGTT
>NW_020179632.1:0-251 GCF_003031525.2 Neophocaena asiaeorientalis asiaeorientalis | reverse complement strand
TTAGTATAATTTCCCAAATTAAGTAGGTATTTGTAAGTATGAGTTTTGTATGTACATAAACCTGGCTGGGGTGTTAGTCAGGGGCTGGTTTTCTGACTCCCCTTTTTTCTGTGTTTGAGAGGCTCTATTTCCTATTTTAAAGTTGAACTTGGGGATAAAATTTACTAATGAAGTTGTGTAGTGCGCCAGTGTGCTGCTTGTGAGCTTAAGTCCTCTAGGTGTCACCCTAGAGTGGTTTCAGCCCTCTTACG
>NW_020179631.1:0-251 GCF_003031525.2 Neophocaena asiaeorientalis asiaeorientalis | reverse complement strand
GGTGTGGAGAAAAGGGAACCCTCGTACACTGTTGGTGAGAAGGTAAATTGGTGAGCCACTCTGGGAAACAGTGTGAAGTTTCCTTAGAAAACTAAATATAGAGTTGTAATATAATCCAGCAATCTCACTCCTGGGCATAGATCCAGAAAAGACAAACACTCTAATTCCAAAAGATATATGTACCCCAATGTTCACTGAAGCACTCTTTATCCCAATGTTCATCGCAGCACTATTTACAATAGCCAAGACAT
>NW_020179630.1:0-251 GCF_003031525.2 Neophocaena asiaeorientalis asiaeorientalis | reverse complement strand
AGGGAGGACTGAGGGGAGCCTGGACTCCAGAACAGAGTTGGCCCTGGGAGGCCATAGGGCGAGATGAGCACGTGGAAGCACTTCCTGACATTCGGGTCTCAGAGACGCTGGGGAGGGGACTAAGGGGCGGGGTCTCAGAGAGCCTGGGGAGGCAGTATAAGAGTCGGGGTGTCTGGTGAGCACAGGAGAGAATCCCAGGTCCTGCATTGAGTCAAGGTGAGCACCCTGAAGGAGGACTGAGGGGAGCCTGG
>NW_020179629.1:0-251 GCF_003031525.2 Neophocaena asiaeorientalis asiaeorientalis | reverse complement strand
TCTGAGATTCCAAAAGGCAGCTGCGCCCTGAGGCTACTGAGTGGCCTACTGTCCCGAACCATTTACGAAACACGCAACATGAGTTACCCAGCTGAGCCACTTCCGGATTCTATGGGGCTCAGCTAGCATCACCGTCCCATCTCACAGGTAGGAAAACTGAGGCCCAAAATGATTAACATGCCAGAGAGCGAGACAGAGCCAGCCCCCGGCGTTCCCCCTCCCAACCTGGGGCCTCCCCTCTGAGGGACAGG
>NW_020179628.1:0-251 GCF_003031525.2 Neophocaena asiaeorientalis asiaeorientalis | reverse complement strand
GAGATAATGCAATACCAACAATATTTGATCTTATCAGCCATTTGAATAATCCAGTAGACAGTAGACAGTAGACACAGAAAATGAATAAAAGAATTGAGTGAAGATGAAATGAGGACGCTGAAACAGAAAAAAATTGATGAAACTTCTGAACAGGACCCAAAACATAAGGAAATAAACAACAGCAATGCTCAAGACCCCAGTGCAGAAGAAGGGGGTGAAGAGCAGGAGGAAGACATTTTACCTTTAACCCT
>NW_020179627.1:0-251 GCF_003031525.2 Neophocaena asiaeorientalis asiaeorientalis | reverse complement strand
TGTGTGTGTGTGTGTGTGTGCATGTGTGCGTGTGTGTTTTAAAATTTTTCCTACTTGGAGTTGGTTGAACTTATGGAATGTGTAGATTAATGTTTTCTTCATATTTGAAAAGTTTTCCACCATTATCTTTTCAAATAAACTTTATGCCCCTTTTTGCTCTCTCATCTTCTGGATCTTATATTATATATATGGTTTTATTTTTGTTTTTTTCTTTTTTTGTGTGGTATGTGGGCCTCTCACTGTTGTGGCCT
>NW_020179626.1:0-251 GCF_003031525.2 Neophocaena asiaeorientalis asiaeorientalis | reverse complement strand
CAGGAAGATCCCACATGCTTGCGTACCGCAAAAAAAAAAAGGCATTTGATCAAATTCAAAATCCATCCCTGATTTTTAAATAAAATCAGAAACTAAGATTAGAAGGAAACTTCTATATTGCTATAAAAGTCACTCATTTCAAGCCCAGGCCAGTACCTCCTCCACCCCATCCCTGTGCCGTTCATCTGGGGAGGGGCCTCCCGAGGCAGGCTCCACTGTGGTACTGAGGTTAAAGCCCTTGTCCCCTCTCC
>NW_020179625.1:0-241 GCF_003031525.2 Neophocaena asiaeorientalis asiaeorientalis | reverse complement strand
TCACCCCTACCCAACCCAACCCCATTCCATTAGCAGTTCTGTTGCCTTCCTTTCTTCATTCATTAAAAAAACATTTACTGAGTTCTCCTGTATATCAGACACTATTCTGGATGCTAGGGATTTGACAATGATAAGGATAAACAAAATTCCTGTTGCATAGAGTTAAATTTCAAAAGAGAATATAGATAATAAATAGACAAATTCTATGTGTGTGTGTGTGTGTGTGTGTGTGTGTGTGTGT
>NW_020179624.1:0-251 GCF_003031525.2 Neophocaena asiaeorientalis asiaeorientalis | reverse complement strand
CTGTGCTATACAGTAGGTCCTTGTTGGTTATATATTTTATGCATAGTATTGTGTATATGTTAATCCCAGGCTCCTAATTTATCCCTCCTCCACCCACCTTTCCCTTTTGGAACCGTAAGTTTGTTTTCTGTGTTTGTCAGCCTCTTTTTGTTTTGGAAATAAGTTCACTTGTGTCTGTTTTTTTTTTTAGATTGCACATATAAGCAATGTCATATATTTGTCTTTGTCTGGCTTATTTCACTTAGTATGAT
>NW_020179623.1:0-251 GCF_003031525.2 Neophocaena asiaeorientalis asiaeorientalis | reverse complement strand
CCCCTCAGGCTGTCTCCTCACAGCCAACAGCAGTCCTCCCCCCGGTTTTACTCTCCAATCCCCACGTTCCAGCTCTTAGCCCCCATGTGGACTGGTGGACACACGTCCAGTCTGGGGCATGCAGGGCTGTGGCACAGACCAGCCATTTCACAGTCTTCTGACAGCCTCAGATGCTCCCTTTCTGTCCGAACTGATTTCCTCTTTGGTGATGGGGCTTCCCTGGATGCAGGAACCTCTCCTCTCCTTCAGCT
>NW_020179622.1:0-251 GCF_003031525.2 Neophocaena asiaeorientalis asiaeorientalis | reverse complement strand
CACTACTTTCTACCTCTTTAGTCTGTAGTTTTCTGTGACAAGTTGAGACTTGATAAGATTTCCAGGGCTTTATTTTTCTCCACTTGTGATGAGGGAGTTAACTCATTTGATAAAAGTTTACTGAATAAATACTATGTTCCTGAAACTGTGGTAGGTACTGTGGATGTATGAATGCTGTATCAGGTGACGTTACATGCTACAAAGAAAAACTGCAAAAGTTAGGGAGTGTCAGTTTTCCAATGAGTTAACAT
>NW_020179621.1:0-251 GCF_003031525.2 Neophocaena asiaeorientalis asiaeorientalis | reverse complement strand
ACCTGTAAAATGAGTGACTCAGGTGAAATGTTTGCTGCTCCGTCCTCTGAGACCTCCAAAGAGTGTGACTCCTGGCAGGGCGGGGGGCTGCGCCCTTAGCTTGAGGTCTCCGCCCTGCCCAGAGCACTGCCGGGACGTGAGGCTCCTGGCACAGAGGCTGCGCAGTTGACGTTGGTTAGATGCGGTGTTGCCCCACTTGGATGGGAGTCGAGATGGTAAATCTATGAGCGGCCTGCAGGAGGGGGAGGCAT
>NW_020179620.1:0-251 GCF_003031525.2 Neophocaena asiaeorientalis asiaeorientalis | reverse complement strand
GACGGTTCCAAAAAGTTTGCAAGAGCTTCTGTGAAGGATTGTAGGATTTGCCCGGCGAAGCGGGTACCGTGATCTGATCACAGGGGAGGCTGTGGAAGGTAGACCCCAAGTGGCAAACACATTTTGTTTTTTTAACAGTCTCTGTGCCACGGTGAGGACATCAGTCTTGCAGTGAGTGAGGGAAGACTTCGACCCACACGGGAGGCATATCTACGGCCACAAGAATGTTTGGATGTCCCCTACTAAGTGGC
>NW_020179619.1:0-251 GCF_003031525.2 Neophocaena asiaeorientalis asiaeorientalis | reverse complement strand
TTCTTCCAGAGGAAACATATCCCAAACAAGCCTCCAGGAGCTGCATGGAGAGACTAATTGATCTTTTGAGCGTCTTGCCAACAACAATAATGAAAAATTATGACTGCACCTCACAGCCCCACCTGAAAAGGAAGTTTACCTTTTCCAGGTGTGCACAGGGTAGCTTAGGCCAGCTTATGGGGGTGGGAGAGGGACGGAAGACCTCAGACACAAACAGAGAGGGCTATTAGCAGGTCCCAGACACCTCTCAT
>NW_020179618.1:0-251 GCF_003031525.2 Neophocaena asiaeorientalis asiaeorientalis | reverse complement strand
CTAAATCGTGTTTTTGAAAATCAGTATCTTTTATAAGAATAGAAAAAGTTCTCTACAAGACTCTTAAAATTCCATTTCCCAACTATTTTATTTGAGATTTAATGTGTTTCCATTTTAAATGATATTTGACAAAATGATATCTATTTTGATTATTTTATTGGGGTCCTTATTTTATTCTAATTTAATTTTACATAATTCAAAACAATTCAAAATAACTCGTTATTACCAGATAAATCAGCATTTCCCAGAAT
>NW_020179617.1:0-251 GCF_003031525.2 Neophocaena asiaeorientalis asiaeorientalis | reverse complement strand
ATTAATTTTGTAACCTGAAACTTTACCAAATTCATTGATGAACTCTAATGGTCTTCTGGTATCATCCTTAGGATTTTTTGTGTATAGTGTCATGTCATATCATGTTTACTTCTTTTCCAGTTTGGATTCCCTTAATTTCTTTTTCTTCTCTAATTGCTATGGCTAGGACTGCCAAAACTATGTTGAATAAAAGTGGTGAGAGTGGACACGCTTGTCTTATTCCTGATCTTAGAGGAAATGCTTTCAGCTTT
>NW_020179616.1:0-251 GCF_003031525.2 Neophocaena asiaeorientalis asiaeorientalis | reverse complement strand
GTTCTCTTCTAGGAGTTTTATGGTGTCAAGTCTTATATTTAGGTATTTAAACCATTTTCAGCTTATTTTTGTGTATGGTGTGAGGGAATGTTCTGATTTCACTGATTTACATGTAGCTGTCCAGCTTTCCCAATATCACTTGCTGAAGATACTGTCTTTTCCATTGTATATCCTAGCCTCCTGTGTCATACATTGACAGTACGTGCATGCATTTACTTCTGGGCTCTCTATTCTGTTCCATTGATCTATAT
>NW_020179615.1:0-251 GCF_003031525.2 Neophocaena asiaeorientalis asiaeorientalis | reverse complement strand
GGGTGGGGAGAGGCAGCTATTCCACTGGCATCTAATGGGTAGAGGCCAGGCATGCTGCTAAAGATCCCACAATGCATAGGAGAACCTCCCAAAACCAAGGAGTGCCCGGCTCCAAATGTCAATAGTGCCGAGGTTGAGAATCCCTGCTTTACGTTTACCCTATAAAACTGTGAGATGAATTTTAGCAGCTCAAACATGTAGGGAAGGGAGCCAGGGAATCAGAAAGCCTGCTTTCCAACCCCTGCCTTATC
>NW_020179614.1:0-251 GCF_003031525.2 Neophocaena asiaeorientalis asiaeorientalis | reverse complement strand
CGAAATCACAGACTGTTCTGTGCAGGGAGTGGGCTAGCTTATACCGGGTTGTCTAAAACGTGGGCGAGGACAATTATGACAGGTAGAAGAGTTATTCACAACCTCTCGTTCTAATTCAAGAGAACAAATTGCCCTCTACAAAAAGAAAAAAAAAAAATTACACAGCAAGCCAAGATATTTGCGTGGGGAAAAATCCTAAGCTTCTATTAATAAAAATGGAACAGTCTGTGGCTTTCAGTGTAAGCTTCTAT
>NW_020179613.1:0-251 GCF_003031525.2 Neophocaena asiaeorientalis asiaeorientalis | reverse complement strand
CGACTATACATGTCTGCATGTGTGCAGGAGAAGGGAAAGCCCTGGAAAGGTGACAGCTGCGCTATTCTCTGCTGTTTGTCCTCTGGGAAACAATGTGGCCTTTACTGATGACCAGTGACTTCTCTGTTTCAGCAAAAACTATGCAAATGAAAGTGGTTCAGAAGGTTTTGGACAGGATGCTGATGGGATATGGTATCCATCTGACTCCACATATTGGAGGTAAACCGCTTATTGATGTTGAGGGCTTTTTG
>NW_020179612.1:0-251 GCF_003031525.2 Neophocaena asiaeorientalis asiaeorientalis | reverse complement strand
TCCTTCTTTTTTATGGCTGAATAATATTCCATTATATATATCTGTATCTATCTATCTGTCTATCTATATTACATTTTTTCCCCCATTCATCCACTGACAGACACTTATGTTGCTTCCATACCTTGGCTATTGTGAATAACACTGCTTTGAACATGGAGTATAGATATCTCTTTGAGATAGTGATTTCATTTCCTTTGGACATGTACCCGAAAGTGGAATTTCTGGATCATATGATAGTTCTATTTTTAATT
>NW_020179611.1:0-251 GCF_003031525.2 Neophocaena asiaeorientalis asiaeorientalis | reverse complement strand
CATTTGAGACTAATAAAAAATTGTACAAATCTGAGGTAGTAAGACACCAAAAATATTATCTAAGCCTCATTTATGTACCAACTTTGAAATAATGGAAATCTCCCAGAATAGGAACCCGGAGCTACCTGGAATGCTGGTCCACACTTTGGGAAGCCCAGCAGTACAAGGATCTCTACCCCTGGCTTCTCGTCAGCTCCCTGTCTTTGTGACCACCTCTCTTATTGAAATCAGACCCCCACTCATTACAGAGT
>NW_020179610.1:0-251 GCF_003031525.2 Neophocaena asiaeorientalis asiaeorientalis | reverse complement strand
AGACCAAGTCAGTAGCACTGCAGGTGGCTGGTGGTCAGATAATTAAGTACCTTTGGGGTGAGTATCAAAATGTTAGGAAAGCATGTTTATGGCTTACGTAGATATTTAATTCTTGAGCACATATACTTGTATCTTATCAGTGCTGCGGTGGTTATTAGGTCTTTTAACTACCCTGAAAAACTATCCCTAATCTATAGAGTGGAATTAGCAGGTGTGTTCTCCCTGTATTTTCTCTTGTAATGAACTGGAGT
>NW_020179609.1:0-251 GCF_003031525.2 Neophocaena asiaeorientalis asiaeorientalis | reverse complement strand
GGGGGTATTTGTGTTACACTGAAATCTAAAATACAACAAAGAATATAAAAGGTATATGTATGACAAAGACCAGTGTTCCAAACAATCTATCACCCAAAGGAAAAAATAAAACATTTCTAGTGCCTGGGAAGCCCCATGTGTCCTTCCTCCAGTACCTCCTACTGTTTTCCCCTGGAGGAGTGGTTTATAGCCCTCATTACACATTAGCATCACCTGAGGGGCTTTTGAACCATACTGATGCCAGCGCTGGT
>NW_020179608.1:0-251 GCF_003031525.2 Neophocaena asiaeorientalis asiaeorientalis | reverse complement strand
ATTTTAAACAAAATGAAGTATATCTGTTTTGAAACCTGTGTTGTTTTTTTTCAGGGTTTCTGCATGCAGTGGCAGTCTGATTGCTAGGACCCATTATAACCCAGATGCAGTCCCTCGATGAAGGCTTGCTGTCTTTACGGAGTAGCACAGCAGCATACTAATAGTACTTAAAACACTGTGATGTACTGGAGGTTAATTTAGCATAAGCCCGTTCAGGGTATTTTGGGGCTGTCTGTGCTACACTGACTTGT
>NW_020179607.1:0-249 GCF_003031525.2 Neophocaena asiaeorientalis asiaeorientalis | reverse complement strand
GGTGGATTCTTAACCACTGCGCCACCAGGGAAGTCCTGTCAATACCTTTTGTTCCACTGACTGCATTCTCCCATTAAGTGATCTTTACACCTTTTTGAAACATTGTTTAAACATCTACACAAGAGGTTTTATTTTTAAAGTATAGTTAATTTATAATGTTGTGTTAATTTCAGGTGTATAGAAATTTACAAGATATTTAATATAGTTACCTGAGCTATACAGTAGGTCCTTGTTGTTTATCTATTTTAT
>NW_020179606.1:0-251 GCF_003031525.2 Neophocaena asiaeorientalis asiaeorientalis | reverse complement strand
CTTCTCTTCCCTTTCTCCTCCTCTCTTTTTTCTCCTTCTGTCTTCCCCTTTCCTTCCTCCTTTTCCACCTTCTTCCTTCTTTATTTATAAGAGATATTGGCCCTCCCTTTGTCTCTTAGCTTACTAATTTTAATTTAGGCTCAGGGATGTTATTTAGTTTTCTTACAGGTTAAAGATTTGTTCAGTCTTCTCATACCTCTTTTATTTTTTAAAATAAATTTATTTATTTGTTTTTTATTTTTGGCTGTGTT
>NW_020179605.1:0-250 GCF_003031525.2 Neophocaena asiaeorientalis asiaeorientalis | reverse complement strand
GACACTCAAAAATTAACACGATGCACATTTAAGATGTGCCATCAATGGCCATGGTCATTACCCTCAAATAGTTTACAGTATGTGTTTCAAAGACATTTATAAATTGAAAATGCCATTAAAATAAGTGCCAGGGTATAAGTATTTATGGAATTGTATGGGAGAATAAAAAGTCCCCCGTCAAGGAGCATTCTGAGACATAGGAAAAAAAGGAAAAACCTAAAAAGCATAAGACTCTTCCGATTTTCATTTC
>NW_020179604.1:0-250 GCF_003031525.2 Neophocaena asiaeorientalis asiaeorientalis | reverse complement strand
TTCCTTCTCTTGTGTTTCCTGCCTGGAGAAGTTCCTTTAGTATTTGCTGTAAAGCAAGTTTGGTAGTGCTGAATTGTCTTAGCTTTTGTTGTCTGTTAAGCTTTTAATTTCACTGTCGGATCTGAATGAGATCATTGCTGGATAGAGTATACTTGGTTGTAGATTTTTCTCTTACATCACTTTAAATATGTCCTGCCTTTCCCTTCTGGTTGCAGAGTCTCTGCTGAAAGATCAGCTGTTAACCTTATGG
>NW_020179603.1:0-250 GCF_003031525.2 Neophocaena asiaeorientalis asiaeorientalis | reverse complement strand
GCACATTTGTTATGGGCATCAGAGGGGTAGGTTTGGAAGGGAACAAGGAGGTCTATAGGGAAGAGACATATGGATGAACCTACGGAAGTGGACACAAAGTGTGAGGCTCTTTCCATTGCGTGGTAATGCCTAACAGAGAGCTTCTGCCACGAACAGGGCATTAAACAGCCAGGCAGATGGTATGGCTCATCCAGCTGATGTTAGCCAGTCTCTATCCTTGCCACCCCAGTGCTTGCAAAAGTGCTCATGA
>NW_020179602.1:0-250 GCF_003031525.2 Neophocaena asiaeorientalis asiaeorientalis | reverse complement strand
TGTTGTGTCATTTCTACTGCAATAGGAGTAACTTCTTCACTGTGCTCGCAGATCATTTTCTGAATTCCATTGGTAAGATCATCATTTTCTGCTTCTCTTATAATATGAAGAAAAGCCTGCATGACAGGTTGGATGAATGGTGTGACGTATTCTTTAGCTTTCTCTTGACTGCCGATCAGCACTTGAAGTGCAATGGCAGCTTCCACTTGAACAGGCATTTCCCTATCATCAATCAGACATCTTCGTGTCA
>NW_020179601.1:0-250 GCF_003031525.2 Neophocaena asiaeorientalis asiaeorientalis | reverse complement strand
AGATGATCCCGGCCCCATCGATGCACTTTCTGGTTTTCCTTTCGTGGAGCCCATGTTCAGAGCACAGAGACACCCTGTGTTGTGCGCATTTTATAAACCTGGGGGACTTAACAGTAACATGTAGCCGACAGTGGTGGGGGCGGGGCACGGAGGGAGGATTTGAGGAAAGGCCAAGAACAGCGTGGAGATGCCAGTTTCTTCACCGAGAGCTGTGGGCAGATGGTCCTCACGTCTAAGCTTAATGGAAGGG
>NW_020179600.1:0-249 GCF_003031525.2 Neophocaena asiaeorientalis asiaeorientalis | reverse complement strand
TGAGAGGCCTGCGTACCGCAAAAAAAAAAAAAAAAGAATATGATCTTTAACAAAAGTAGTTTAGGAAAGTCACTAAACAAACAACTACAGCCCACAGCAACCAACAACAACAAATCCTGGGAAAGAGGAGAATTTGATTTCCAAAGTTACCTCATATTTTATTTTATTTTTTATTTATTTAATTTATTATTTTTTTTATGTGGTACGTGGGCTTGTCACTGTTGTGGCCTCTCCCGTTGTGGAGCACAG
>NW_020179599.1:0-250 GCF_003031525.2 Neophocaena asiaeorientalis asiaeorientalis | reverse complement strand
GGTTCTTTGACATATCGCTCGTGCATTTAGTAATAGTCCTTTCATAATTCTTCCTACAGTCAGGAGGAAGAACTGGCCTAGTAATTTGTGCTGGCCAAAAAATCAGGAAGCTTCTTAGGACTGGGGTTTTTTAGTGGGACAGCAGGAAGAGGAGGGGAGGGAGGAGTAGAGGAGGAGAAAGAGGAGACACTTGAAACCTGTGAATGTCATCAGCTAGGCATTTGCCACAAGGCCAGGACGTAAGCTTTCC
>NW_020179598.1:0-250 GCF_003031525.2 Neophocaena asiaeorientalis asiaeorientalis | reverse complement strand
ACTCTGCACACATAGAGTGGCTCCAAAGTGCTACTGGCCTGGATGTTGCTTAGCAGACCCATCGGGGCCTGGGAGTACTCAGTTTACCTGTCAGCAACAGGTTGCCCAAGTGATCCACCTAGGTGTACAGAAAACTGTTGTGCAGTTAAAATTATGTAGAGCAGAGGTGACGGCCTAATGGAAATTGCTGCATGACTCCGCCTCTGTAGCGCAAATCAGGGCCTTACCTCCAGGCATGTGTTCATGTTGG
>NW_020179597.1:0-250 GCF_003031525.2 Neophocaena asiaeorientalis asiaeorientalis | reverse complement strand
GCAGCATCTCAAAATTCAAAAGGTTTATTACTCATCTATTAGTTCTATTGCCTTTTTTTATTCAGCTTTATTGTTTTAAAATATACCAATATAAATAAAGTTATGCCTGTCTTATCTATATATGGAAGAAGAGCTGGTCCCCAAGGTGGCACCAACAATCCTAGCAGCTGTTACTTTACATATCCGTAGTAGTCAGCAATTTCCGTTTCTTCTTGCCTCTCAATGAAAAATTGCACTTTCCCCAAAGAGG
>NW_020179596.1:0-250 GCF_003031525.2 Neophocaena asiaeorientalis asiaeorientalis | reverse complement strand
TACCTACTTCCATGTGCTATTTTCCAGTTAGCCCCCCAAGATAGAGAGCTATCTTGCTTCTGCAGATCACAGATCTGTAATGATTCACATTATACTACTTCCCAGATAACCCAGTGTGAACAATTAGTTGTCACATTGCCTGGTATGCAGTCGGCACTTAGAAATATTTTCTGATGAAGATTGAATAAGTGAAATGTTCAAGCTGAGTTTCACTTTAGGTCCCTTTTGTCTTTCTTGGACCTTAGCAAAG
>NW_020179595.1:0-250 GCF_003031525.2 Neophocaena asiaeorientalis asiaeorientalis | reverse complement strand
GGTTAAAATGAAAAGACTCTAGACATGTGTCAAATCCATATAAAGATATCTTCGGAAAAGTTAAGTGTGTGGGCAAAAAAGCTTAGCTAACATCATTCTCACTGGTAAAAGACTGAAAGGTTTTCTCTTAAGATCAGGAACAAGACAAGAGAGCCTGATCTCACCATTTCTACTCAACAAAGTATTGGAAGTTTACCCAGATCAATTAAGCAAGAAAAAGAAATGAGGCACCAAAATGAAACAGAATTAA
>NW_020179594.1:0-250 GCF_003031525.2 Neophocaena asiaeorientalis asiaeorientalis | reverse complement strand
CCCCCCCCTCAACTTCCTGTCCCACCTAAGGTGCGGGGAGGGGTGGAAAAGAGCACAAGCTCAATAAAAGTCTGAGATCTAATCATAGGATTATAGAATACTTCCTCTCTCTGTATACCTTACCACTACAACACTACAGGCCATGTACCTCAGTTCCTCGTACCCAGTATATCACGTCTAGCTTTCAACCAAAAATTACAAGGCATACTACAAGGCAAAAAATACAATCTGGAGAGACAGTAAGTATTAG
>NW_020179593.1:0-250 GCF_003031525.2 Neophocaena asiaeorientalis asiaeorientalis | reverse complement strand
TCTGTGTTTGTGGTCTTCTTTCCAAGGGTTGCAGGATTGTAATTTCTCTTGCTTCTGGTGTCTGCCCCCTGGTGGATGAGATTGGTCTAGGGCCCTGTGCAGGCTTCCTGGTCGGAGTAACTTGTGACCGCCCTCTGGTGTTGGAGCCAGGTCTTGTCCCTCTGATGTGCAAGGCAATGTAAAGGAGTGTGTTTTGAGGTAGTTTTGAGCTCAGTAAGACTTTAGGTAGCCTGTCTGCTTATGGCTGGGG
>NW_020179592.1:0-250 GCF_003031525.2 Neophocaena asiaeorientalis asiaeorientalis | reverse complement strand
GTTCCTCCACCTTGGAACATCCACGCACTCCCCCTTCAGTATGCATTCCCTTTTTAGTCTGTAATATTGTCGTCACAAACATAAAGTCTACATTTCTCAGACTCCAACTTGGGCTAAATCAGGCCAGCGAGGTATAAGCAGAGGGTTGTGTGGAACTTCTGGAAAGGGATGAAGTGAACCTTTTCTCTCTTCCACCTTTTACCTCCTTCCCCACACAAGAGGCCATCCTGGCCCCTGAGGCAGCTCAGGG
>NW_020179591.1:0-250 GCF_003031525.2 Neophocaena asiaeorientalis asiaeorientalis | reverse complement strand
GGCACCAGTCCCTCCCATCAGGAAGCCTATGCAAGCCACTGAACCAACCTCACCACCGGGGCAGAGAAAAGAAGCAAGAGGAACTATGACCCTGCAGCCTGGGGAAAAGAGACCTCAAATACTGTAAATGAGACAAAATGAGAAGACAGAGAAATATCTTGCAGGCAAAAGGGCAAGATAAAAACTCATAAGACCAAATAAATGAAGAAGAAATAGGCAAATTACCTGAAAAAGAATTCAGAGTAATGAT
>NW_020179590.1:0-250 GCF_003031525.2 Neophocaena asiaeorientalis asiaeorientalis | reverse complement strand
GGAATAAAGATGCAGATGTAGAGAATGGACTTGACACAGGGCGGGGGAAGCATAAACTAGGACGACGTGAGAGAGTAGCAATTGTCATACATACACTACCAAGTGTAAAATAATTAGCTAGTGAGAAGCAGCTGCATCTCAGAGGGAGATCAGTTTGGTACTTTGTGACCACCTAGAAAGGTGGGATAGGGAGGGAGGGAGGGAGACCGAAGAGGGAAGGGATATGAGGATATATGTATACATATAGCTG
>NW_020179589.1:0-250 GCF_003031525.2 Neophocaena asiaeorientalis asiaeorientalis | reverse complement strand
CTTTGTTTACCTTTGGCCAATTATCTGGTTTCTTTTTCCACTAGGGCCCTCCCCAACGTGCGTGCGCAACTTTTTGCTAAGATGGATCCCACCGCAGAAGCGTATGGGGGTGTGTCCACACTGATTATGGGGTGGTGCCCCTCCCTTTGTGACCCCCAAGGAGCCTTCCTGTGCACGTGCGGCTGGGGAGGTTTCCTTGACCCCAGGAGTGGTCATCTCGTCTCTTGACTCCAGCAGAGCTCAGCTCCTG
>NW_020179588.1:0-250 GCF_003031525.2 Neophocaena asiaeorientalis asiaeorientalis | reverse complement strand
CGCCATTCAGACCGAATGCCCAGGAGGCCTCCTTTCATGCAATAACAGCCCTGAGTCACCATCATAGGCCATGCACAACTCAGAAGTTTGCCAGGTGCCCATGAGGGGTTTATACAGACCCACCTCTTTCCTTCCACCCTCTCCCCCAGCACCCATGTTCTCCGCACACTGCCCCATCGGGACCACCTAGATGTGCAAGACGGGTGGTTTGAGTCTCGAATGGGAGAACAGTGTGTTTCAAAGCAGGCCT
>NW_020179587.1:0-250 GCF_003031525.2 Neophocaena asiaeorientalis asiaeorientalis | reverse complement strand
CAGAGGGGCGGGACCAAGAGTTTTTTGGGTGGGCCGCGGGGAAGGGCAGGAGCCAGGGGCAGAGCTCAAGACACTGAATCTTTCTTTCTGTTTAATATCAAATTATTTCTATTACCATATTTTATTTTTTCACTGAAGTATAGTATTATATAAGTTATAGGTGTATAATATAGTGATTCACAATTTTTATTAGTTGTACTCCATTTCTCGTTGTTATAAAATATTGGCTATATTCCCTGTGTTGTACAGT
>NW_020179586.1:0-247 GCF_003031525.2 Neophocaena asiaeorientalis asiaeorientalis | reverse complement strand
AGAAATGTCTATTTAGGTCTTCTGCCCATTTTTGGATTTGTTGTTTATTTTTTTTTGATATTAAGCTGCATGAGCTTCTTGTATATTTTGGAGCTGAATCCTTGGTCAGTTGATTTGTTTGCAGATATTTTCTGCCATTCTGAGGGTTGTCTCTTCATCTTGTTGATGGTTTCCTTTGCTCTGCAAAAGATTTTAAGTCTCATTAAGTCCCATTTGTTTATCTTTGTTTTTATTTCCATTTCTCTAG
>NW_020179585.1:0-250 GCF_003031525.2 Neophocaena asiaeorientalis asiaeorientalis | reverse complement strand
ACTGGAGCATATTCTTTAAATGTATGCTGTTGGAGTTGGAATAATTTCAGTTATATCCTGTTTTGATTCTTCAGCTCCTGCTGCTATTCACAATTCAGATTTTCTGAAACCGTGCTGCTTGTCCTTTACTGTTTTCAGAAGTAAATGATGGGAACCCTAAGAGCTGGATTTGGCAGCAGAGGACTTGGAGAAGAGGAGAGTGACTCTTTAAAGGGCCCAGCTTTTCTGTCTGTGCTATTTTTGCAGCTGT
>NW_020179584.1:0-250 GCF_003031525.2 Neophocaena asiaeorientalis asiaeorientalis | reverse complement strand
CAGACTGGGGGGCTTACAGCAACAGAAAGGTGCTGCCCCACAGGTCTGGAGGCCAGAAGTCCAAAGCCAAGGGGTCAGTGGGGCTGTACTCCCTCTGATGTGCGGGGAGGGGGGCTTCCTCGCCTCCTGCAGCCTGCGGTGTTTGGGGACCATCTTTAGTGTCCCTCTCTTGGCTCGCAGCCACGGGGCTCCAGTCTCTGTCTCCCTCGTCACGTGCCTGTGTCTCTTCTCTCCCGAGGACGCCAGCCGT
>NW_020179583.1:0-250 GCF_003031525.2 Neophocaena asiaeorientalis asiaeorientalis | reverse complement strand
TTTTTTTTCCTGTAATTGATATCTAGTCTCTTAATGCTGTGGTCTGAAAAGATACTTGATACAATATCAGTTTTCTGAATTTTACCAAGGCTTGATTTGTGACCCAGGTTATGATCGATCCTGGAGAATATTCTATGAGCACTTGAGAGTAAAGTATATTCTGTTGTTTTGGGTTGAATATCCTATAAATATCAATCAACTCCATCTTGTCTACTGTGTCATTTAAAGCTTGTGTTTCCTCATTTATTTT
>NW_020179582.1:0-250 GCF_003031525.2 Neophocaena asiaeorientalis asiaeorientalis | reverse complement strand
ACCAAGACAGCATCTCCTCTTCTAAGGTTTAGGTTCTGCCCCGAATTCTTGATACATGGAATAGCCCATACCAAGAGCCGTCGCTCCCACAACAAAGCCTTGGGCTGCCACGCGCACGTGGATCAGGTGAACAGACATTTAGTATTGCCCCTGCTCTTCAATCTATATATATAATCCATATGCAGCGATTGCTGCAAAACCTGCCATTGCAATGGGGACAAATGGTGCCTCTCTAGCTTTTCGGATAAGT
>NW_020179581.1:0-250 GCF_003031525.2 Neophocaena asiaeorientalis asiaeorientalis | reverse complement strand
AGCAGCAGCAGCAGTAGTAGTAGCAGCAGTAGAGGTAATAGTATTAGTATTTACCATGCACTGGGGTAGTAGTAGTGGTACCAGCAGCAATAGAAGGGGCAACAGCAGCAGTAGTAGTAGCAGCAGTTATATCCTGCAGTGGGCCAGTTTTAGTAGTAGGAGTAGAAGCAATAGGAGTAGTAGTAGAAATTTACCATGCACTGGGCTAGTAGTATTGATACAAGTAGTAGCAGTAGTATCAGCAGGAGCA
>NW_020179580.1:0-250 GCF_003031525.2 Neophocaena asiaeorientalis asiaeorientalis | reverse complement strand
GTGTGTGTGTGTGTTTTATTATAGTCAACCTAGTAGGTATGAAGTGGTATCTCATTGCATTTTCCTAATGGCTAATAATGTTGAGCATCTTTTCACATGCTTATCAGCCACTTGTATATCTTTGGAGAAATGTTTATTGAAATCCTGTACCCACTTTTAAACTGAGTTATTTGCATTTTTATTGTTCAGTTGTAAGTGTTCTTTATATAGCCTGGATACAAGTCCCTTGTAAGACTTGGTGCCTTCTGGT
>NW_020179579.1:0-250 GCF_003031525.2 Neophocaena asiaeorientalis asiaeorientalis | reverse complement strand
TAAGAGAGGAGAAAGAAAGGTGGGTCTTAGCTTATTTCCCCGTTTCTCTGAGGACTTGCCAGAGGCTCTGCTGGAGTTCACTGCTGCTCTGACTCACCTGGAGATGCTGCCTTCACTTCCCCTTTCCTGGCAACCAGTGGGTCTGAAGACACAGTACAGGCAAAGCCCATGCTGACGGGTTTGAAGGACTTAGAGCAAAAAGGCCTCTCAGGAAACCATCTCCAAAACTGCAGCAGCAGTACAGCATGCT
>NW_020179578.1:0-250 GCF_003031525.2 Neophocaena asiaeorientalis asiaeorientalis | reverse complement strand
CCTCAACAGCGAGACTGGAGCTGCCATGCCTCCATGGGACCCCAGCCACACACCACCACCTCTGGGGCAGCACAGAACATCCAGAGCTCAACTCAGCCATCGCCCTGCTTCAGGGCAGGGTGCCAGTTGATACTCCAAGGTCAGTGCCCTTCTCAGAGCCCTACATGGGCCTTTCATGACCTAATCTCTGGGAATTTCCCATCCTGACTTGGCAAGGTCGCTGCACCCCGCACTGAGGTTGAGACCATGG
>NW_020179577.1:0-249 GCF_003031525.2 Neophocaena asiaeorientalis asiaeorientalis | reverse complement strand
TCAACGAGAGAGCCCGCGTGCCACAAACTACAGAGCCCATGAGCTCTGGAGCCCGCACTAGAGACAGAAAAACCCGCACCCCACAACTAGAGAGAAGCCCTGCACGCCACAACAAAGTGCCCATGTGCCGCAACAAAAGGATCTCGCGTGCCTCAAAGCAGATCCTGCATGCCACAACTAAGACCCAATGCAGCCAAGAAAGAAAGAGAGAGAAAGGGAGGAAGGGAGGGAGGGAGGGAGGGAGGGAGG
>NW_020179576.1:0-250 GCF_003031525.2 Neophocaena asiaeorientalis asiaeorientalis | reverse complement strand
ACACCTGAAACTAATACACTATGAATAAACTATACTTCAATAAAAAAAAACTTAAAAATTAAAAAAAATTAAATTAAAAAAATGACTTCCTCAAAATCAAACAGTACACAAAAGTTAATTAGTAGTTGCCTAGAGTTAAAGTTAGTGGGGGGTAGGGAATAGATATTAACTGCTAATGGGCATGGAGTTTTTTTGAGGGATGAGGAAAACATTCTAAATTTGATTATTGCTAAGGTTGCTGAACTTTTAA
>NW_020179575.1:0-249 GCF_003031525.2 Neophocaena asiaeorientalis asiaeorientalis | reverse complement strand
GCAAGCTTTGCAAGACTCTAGTTGATAGAACAAGAAACAAAGGTATATTATCTAAATTTACAAAGATAATATAGGAACAAAAACCTCATGCTATAACTATACAGGGGATCTATACAGAAGGGTAGAAGTAGGAGTGATGGAGTATATGAACCAAGTTGCTTCTCTCATAGCGGAAAGTTAATAGACAATGTCTACAATTGGTAAATCGATAAATAGTAGCATAAGGATATTAGAGATATGGAAGTAATC
>NW_020179574.1:0-249 GCF_003031525.2 Neophocaena asiaeorientalis asiaeorientalis | reverse complement strand
GATGGGAAAAGAGTTGTATTTCAGTGCCAGGAGGATTCCTGACAGCTGCTATTTTTATTCCACTTAAGCCACCCTTGGTCACAGCACAGCTGCCGGCAAAGAAGAGCTGCCTCAGTCCATTCTGTCCAGAACCCTTCAATTCCATACACGTTTATTGAGTGCCACCTCCACATAGACAATGCAGGGAAGGGTAAACTTTACATGGTTCTCTCTGTTTGTAGGGTTAAATTCTTAGCCTGGCATTCGAGA
>NW_020179573.1:0-249 GCF_003031525.2 Neophocaena asiaeorientalis asiaeorientalis | reverse complement strand
GGCCTAGTAACTTGTCTTGGCCAAATAATCAGGAAGCTTCTTAGGAATGGGCTTTTATAATGAGACAGCAGGAAGAAGAGGGGAATGAGGAGTAGAGGAGGAGACACTTGAAACCTGTGCAAGTCATCAGCTAGGCATGTGCCAGAAGACCAGGTCGTAAACTTTCCTTGCAGCTCAGCCACATCTTCACTGACTGCTATATATATTTTTTAACAATATGATACATTGTTATATAAATAAAGGTATATC
>NW_020179572.1:0-249 GCF_003031525.2 Neophocaena asiaeorientalis asiaeorientalis | reverse complement strand
AAACTGTGTCTCCCAACCTGGAGGGGGTCGTGAGGAGTTTTATAGTCATGAGTGAAAGAGGGCGTGGTCAGCTCGTGGACGTTCTTCTGATTGGTTGGGGGTGAGGTCATCGGAGCCGGCATCATCAAGCTTCTGGTTCCAGAGAGTCCGGGGTCTTTGTGCTTGTGGGCAGTATACTGTTAACCGTTAACTTCTCCCACCTGGTGTGGGTTTCAGAATCTGCAACACAGCTCAAAGGTACTGTGTGTA
>NW_020179571.1:0-249 GCF_003031525.2 Neophocaena asiaeorientalis asiaeorientalis | reverse complement strand
GGAAAAGGTGCTTAGTAATGTTCTGAGGCTTGCAGGAGTGTAAAGTGAACTCCTAAACAGATTGCAATAAAAACTGTTTGAAGTATATTCTTACAGTTTCCATCTACCAGGCTGTGGTGAGCTCAAGGAATACACACTCCAGAGGCCAGTAAGACGGAGATGTTGGGAAGTGGTACTTACTTCTACTGCATTACGGAGCAAATGCCCGTCGGTAGTCAGCAACTGCCTAGTACAAGTGTAGGGGCAAGA
>NW_020179570.1:0-249 GCF_003031525.2 Neophocaena asiaeorientalis asiaeorientalis | reverse complement strand
TGTGGCAGGGTTGAGTGGTGGTGGGTGATAAATAGGTCAAGGACAGAGGATTTTTAAGGCAGTGAAGCTATACAGTGTGGTACATTCGTGGTGAGATACATTTGTCAAAACGCATCGAATGTACAACACTAGGAGTGATACCTAATATAAACGCTGGACTCGGGTGTCCGGTGGATTCATCTGTAGTAACCAGCACACGGAATGCTGATAGGGTAGTTGGGGAGGCGGAGGCTTTGAGCACCTGTGTGT
>NW_020179569.1:0-249 GCF_003031525.2 Neophocaena asiaeorientalis asiaeorientalis | reverse complement strand
GAAATAGGGAGATGTTGGTCAAAGGGTAGAAAGTTGCAGTTTTGTAGGATGAGTAAGTTCTAGAAATCTAACGTATAGCATGACTATAGTTAATAATACTGTACTGTATACTGGAAATTTGCTAGATTTCACAGGAAATCACAGAGTAGATTCCACAGGACTTCCCCGGTGGTTCAGTGGTTAAGAATCCACCTTCCGAGGCTGTTTAGGGGGGACGAGGGGAAGATGGCGGAAGAGTAAGACGTGGAG
>NW_020179568.1:0-249 GCF_003031525.2 Neophocaena asiaeorientalis asiaeorientalis | reverse complement strand
GTTCCCTCTGTGCCCACTTTCTGAAGAGTTTTTATCATAAAAGGATGCTGACTTTTATCAAAAGCCTTTTCTTCATCTACTGAAATGATCATATGTCTTTTTTTTATTTTTCAATTTGTTTATGTGAGGTATCACACTGATTGATTTGCAGATATTGAAAAATCCGTGTGTCCCTGGATAAATCCCATTTATCATGGCGTAGGGAAATAATCCCACTTACCATCACATCAAAAAGAATAAAATACCTAG
>NW_020179567.1:0-248 GCF_003031525.2 Neophocaena asiaeorientalis asiaeorientalis | reverse complement strand
TCTCAATGGTGAAAAACTGAAACCATTGCCTCTAAGATCAGAAACAAAACAAGGTTGCCCAATCTAACCACTATTATTCAACATAGTTTTGGAGGATTTAGTCACGGCACTCAGAGAAGAAAAAGAAATAAAAGGAATCTATATCACGAAAGAGGAAGTAAAAGTGTCGCTGTTTACAGATGACATGATATTATACATAAAGAATCATAAAGACACTACCAGAAAACTACTACAGCTAATCAATGAAT
>NW_020179566.1:0-249 GCF_003031525.2 Neophocaena asiaeorientalis asiaeorientalis | reverse complement strand
ATGGGGCAGAGTTCCCTCTCTGTTTGTTGTTTGGCCTGAGGCGACCCAGAACTGTGACCTACCTGGCTCTTTGGTGGGGCTACCTGCGGACTCTGGGAGGGCTCACGCTAAGGAGGACTTCCCAGAACTTGTGCTGCCAGTGTCCTTGTCCGCACGGTGAGCCCCAGTCACCCCCCGCCTCTGCAGGAGACCCTCTAAAAGTAGCAGGTAGGTCTTCTCAGTCTCCTGTGGGGTCACTGCTCCTTCCCT
>NW_020179565.1:0-249 GCF_003031525.2 Neophocaena asiaeorientalis asiaeorientalis | reverse complement strand
CTAAAAGAAAGGGAAATGGAAAGGGGGAAAAACTGATCTAACTCATTAAACTACAGCTTCTCTATTATCCTAATTTTTGTGTTGTCTAGGGGAAAATGCTTTCTATTCTGTTCTGTCTGTCCTGTCCTATCCTATCCTACCCTATCCTATCCTATTCATTAAAATTTGAAGTCCCTAATATGCTATGTACTATACCAAGAGTTTTTTGTCCTTAAGGAGAGGCAGCCTGATGAGATGCCAAAATTGTGG
>NW_020179564.1:0-249 GCF_003031525.2 Neophocaena asiaeorientalis asiaeorientalis | reverse complement strand
TGCACACCAGGACCCAGGGAAAAAAGCATTGACCTCATAAGGGACTGGGCCAGACCAACCTGCTAGTATTGGAGGGTCTCCTGTGACAGTGGGGGTGGCTGTGGCTCACTGTGAGAACAAAGACACTGGCAGCAGCAGTTCTGGGGAGTACTCATTGGTGAGCCATCATGGCCACCATTCCAGAGGGACAAGACTTAGCACCACATATCAGTGGGCAGGAACCAGTCCCTCCCACCAGGAAGCCTGCAC
>NW_020179563.1:0-249 GCF_003031525.2 Neophocaena asiaeorientalis asiaeorientalis | reverse complement strand
GTGAATAAGCCATCAGATCCAAAATAATTGTTTAAGATGGGCCAGAGATTTGCTCCCAAGTTTATAAATGGCAATAGAAAAGAGGAAAGAGCTATGATTTTAAGGTCTTCCAGTGTTCATAAGATAAAAATCAACATTTTGTTCTTTTAGAAGCACAGTTTTGCTTGAATTTTAGTCCTGGTACAAATCCCATTTCTTCAGTATACATGTATAGATGTATACAGTATAGATGATGTAGTGACCTAAGTG
>NW_020179562.1:0-249 GCF_003031525.2 Neophocaena asiaeorientalis asiaeorientalis | reverse complement strand
CTGCATTTTCACAGGGTGTTTGAAAGTATTAACAAGTTGGAATTTGGGCCGTTGTCTCTGCAAGAGGCAAATTGTAATCCTTTAAAAAAGAAGTTAGGGATGAACAGAAGAACCATATTAAATAGTTCATAAAATAAAGAAATGTCTATAATAAACGGGCAGGTTGGGTACGGTGAGGTAGTCCCTGCACCTGGCTTCAGGAAGAAAGCTTTTCTGGACAGAATGATGAGAATTGTGCCATGGCAGGTG
>NW_020179561.1:0-249 GCF_003031525.2 Neophocaena asiaeorientalis asiaeorientalis | reverse complement strand
TAAAAATGTGTTGTAGTTTCCCCTGAATTGCTGATTTATGACAGCAAGAGATTACTTTGAAGGGATACATAACTCTTCCTCCCCAAAATCCTGTTGTTACTATTTTTTATCTAGAAGTGTCTAGCTGTGTTTGTAAAACATGTCTTTTTCTTAAGGTTAAGACGAAAATGAGATTCTTTGACAGCTAATTATATATATTCTACAGATAAAAAGCATTTATTCTCAAAGAAACCCTCTCTTTGTTAGTTG
>NW_020179560.1:0-249 GCF_003031525.2 Neophocaena asiaeorientalis asiaeorientalis | reverse complement strand
CAGGCTGCCTAAAGTTGTACTAAGCTCACAGACACCCCAAAGCACAACCCCTGATGAAGGCCTGCCCATCAGAGGGGCAAGACTCAGCTCCACCCACCACAGTGCAGGCACCAGTCCCTCTCACCAAGAGGCCTACACAAGCCTCTGGACCAACCTCAACAACCAGGGGGCAGGCACCAGAAGCAAGAGCAAGACCCTGCAGCCTGCTGAAAGGAGACCACAAACACAGTAAGTTAGACAAAATGAGAT
>NW_020179559.1:0-249 GCF_003031525.2 Neophocaena asiaeorientalis asiaeorientalis | reverse complement strand
GTGTGTTTTGGACCCCAAACTCTAAATGAGAAATCCAGGGACTACAGAAACCTACAATAGAGTATAAGGAAACCTGCTGTAACTCTTCATCAGACAAACCCTAGCTAGGAGTGGCCACTAAGAGGAAATCCTCAGCTTCCAAGATGGACTGTAGAAGGGTAGACAGACCCTGAAATTGATCTCAGCCTCCATCTCCTTTCTACAAAGTCACAGCCACTGGTGTCACTGTTGTGCTCACACTGTGTCCCT
>NW_020179558.1:0-249 GCF_003031525.2 Neophocaena asiaeorientalis asiaeorientalis | reverse complement strand
TATAAGTAAACTGCTTCTTTCCCCATAGTAGCTTTAACTTTACTTCATTCCTTCCACCTTCTAGGTGAGAATTATTAGGATAGTGTTATATATTGAATTACATACCTCACCCACCAAAATATGTTGAAGTATTATCCTCTTGTACCTCAGAAAATGACCTTATTTGTAAATGGGGTCATCGCAGGTATAATTAGTTAAATAAAGATGGGGTCATACTGGAGTAAGTTGGACCCTTAATCCAATATGACT
>NW_020179557.1:0-249 GCF_003031525.2 Neophocaena asiaeorientalis asiaeorientalis | reverse complement strand
CATTTTCATCTATAATAGCATCAAAAAATAAAATATTTAGATGTAAATTGAATAAAAGTAGTACATGATTTTCATGTAGAAAACTACAGAACACTGTTAAAAGACATTGAAAACTAAAATGAATGTAAGGGCATACTGTGTTCATGGATTGGAAGACTTAGCATTGTTAAGATATCAAATCCCTTAATTAATCTACAGAGTTAACACGGACTGTATCAAAACTCCAGGTGATTTTTTGCAGAAATTTCT
>NW_020179556.1:0-249 GCF_003031525.2 Neophocaena asiaeorientalis asiaeorientalis | reverse complement strand
TTTAAGGAAAATTCAATGATTTTAACTATATAAAAATATCTGTTTTGAAGAGAATGATCTATAAGTTATAAGCCATAGAGCATAAATATTTAAAATACATAAAAGTCTTGTCAGTGAAGACTTATCCAAATGAAATCAGGTTTCTAATTTCTGACAAATATTATCTAAAAGCAGAATCTAAAAACAACAAAAAACAACAACAAATGGCAAAATAGAACTCTTATTTCAAAGAAGTATCATCACCAAAAT
>NW_020179555.1:0-249 GCF_003031525.2 Neophocaena asiaeorientalis asiaeorientalis | reverse complement strand
GTAGATTTGCCATGCACAGAGCTGGTAGTATTGATAGTAGAAGCAGTATCAGCCATAGTAGTAATAGTCGTAGTATTTGCAATGCACTGGTCTACTACTAGTAGTCATAATAGTAGCAGTAGTAGAAACAGCAGATGTAGGAGTAGTTATAATAGTGGTATTTTCCATGCACTGAGCTAGAACAAGTAGCAACACTAGTAGTACTAGCAGCAGTAGTAGTGATAATAGTAGTAGTATTTGCCATGAAAT
>NW_020179554.1:0-249 GCF_003031525.2 Neophocaena asiaeorientalis asiaeorientalis | reverse complement strand
AGCTACTGGACTCCTTGCCCAACCCGTAGGGCCTTCCTATCACCCCGTGGCTTACCTCTCCAAACAACCTGACCCAACCATTCGGGGACGGCAACCATGCCTCCGAGCTTTGGCAGCAGTAGCCGAGCTGACCAAACAAACACTCAAAGTGACCCTGGCCCGCCCGCTGACGGTATTCTCCTCCCACCGACTGGCCGACCTCCTCGGTCATAAGTCTCTCTCTCTCGGGCCCCTCCCGCATCCAGGAAT
>NW_020179553.1:0-249 GCF_003031525.2 Neophocaena asiaeorientalis asiaeorientalis | reverse complement strand
AACACAATAAATGAAATTAAAAATTATCTAAAAGGAATCAAGACCAAAATAACTGAGGCAGAAACACGGATAAGTCACCTGGAATATAAAATCGTGGAAGTAACTACTGCAGATCAGAATAAAGAAACAAGAATGAAAATAAGTGAGGATAGTCTCAGAGACCTCTGGGACAACATTAAAAGTGTCAACATTCAAATGATAGGGGTCTCAGAAGAAGAAGAGAAAAAGAAAGGTTCTGAGAAAATATTT
>NW_020179552.1:0-249 GCF_003031525.2 Neophocaena asiaeorientalis asiaeorientalis | reverse complement strand
TTAGAAGGGAAAGCCCTTAAAATGACCTAAATGTGTGTCTAGCAGTGAACAAGAAGTCATGTTTGGAGTTCTACTGGATTATTAATTACAGCATATAAATATTATTTCTTGGAAAGACAATGTAACACTCTAGGCCTTTTTCCAGGATATGCAGCAACAGCCCTTGAATCGCAGATACCCCAGAATAATTTGATATTTGAAATCCCAGTTGCATGTGATGTTGACTAGTTTGACCTGCTTCCAAACTCG
>NW_020179551.1:0-249 GCF_003031525.2 Neophocaena asiaeorientalis asiaeorientalis | reverse complement strand
TGAACCTGGGTGGGCTTGTGACTGCTCAGACCAAAAGAATACCAAGGAGGTGATGTTATGGGACTATGTCATAACACGGGTAATTTCTTCCTGGTTTTCTCTTTCTCTTGGAATGCTCATTTGGGGAACAAATCACCATGTTATGAGGATGCCTAGGACACATGGAAAGGATATATGGGTGTGGCAATTGACAGCCCTAGCACAGGTCTCAGCTGACAGCCAGCAACTACTAGCAGAAATATGATTGAT
>NW_020179550.1:0-249 GCF_003031525.2 Neophocaena asiaeorientalis asiaeorientalis | reverse complement strand
TTTTATATACATTAGGTCTCAAGTACCCTTTGTCTTATAGGCCAAGTGTAAATATATTTTTGTTTATTTTGTTTGTGTCTGCAATTTTATAAAGAGTACAATTGATGTTGTTTTATGTTCTATTTGGAGCCTGAGAGTGTCTGGTTCCATAACAAGAAGCTGCTACCTAGCCCTTCTAATGGAATGGAAAGCTAGTTTATTCTTAGAATGTCAAGCTCTGAACTTGCTCTGAATCTCAAGCTTTTCTAT
>NW_020179549.1:0-249 GCF_003031525.2 Neophocaena asiaeorientalis asiaeorientalis | reverse complement strand
GCTCTTTTAGCCTCCAGCTGACTCTGGGATGCTTCAAAGGAACATCTCTGAGACATCTCAGAGAGGAATGTTAAACTAAGTTTATTTGATATGTTTAATTACTTTAGAAACATTGTCAAGTGATTGGAGATGAACCTCAGGTTATAGTTTATGGATAAATGTTATTAATACAGATATTCCAAAATTTATAAGGAATCCCTAACATCTGATATGTCCTGATATAATGTTATCAGTCATAATTCTAGTTAT
>NW_020179548.1:0-249 GCF_003031525.2 Neophocaena asiaeorientalis asiaeorientalis | reverse complement strand
TGGAGAGTTTTTATCATAAGTGGGTGTTGAATTTTCTCAAATTTTTTTCTGTATCTATTGAGATAATTATATATATATATATTTGGCAATGCCATGCAGCATGTAGGATCTTAGTTCCCCAACCAAGGATTGAACCCCTGCCTCCTGAATTGGTAGCATGGAGTCTTAACCACTGGACCACCAAGGAAGTTCTGATCATACGGTTTTAATTCTTCAATTTGTTAATGTGGTGTATCACACTGATTGATT
>NW_020179547.1:0-249 GCF_003031525.2 Neophocaena asiaeorientalis asiaeorientalis | reverse complement strand
CTATTTTTAAACTTTCTTTCTTCACTGATCTGTACAACATGGACGTTTTTCCATATTAGTACATTAGATCTATCTAGTTTTTTTATGCACTATTATATATTTTCTCAGTTCCTTTATTAATAGACATTTGGGTTGTTTTCCCTTATGAACAATACTGCAATAAACATCCTTGTACATAAATCTTTGCACCTCTGTGGTGACGTCTCTCTAGGATAAATTTCTAGCACTTGAAATGGTGGATCACTGGGT
>NW_020179546.1:0-249 GCF_003031525.2 Neophocaena asiaeorientalis asiaeorientalis | reverse complement strand
AGTGTGCAAGTGTGTGCAGGTATAGGCTGGTCATTAACTCATAGTAAGACAAGTGTGTTTGTGTGTGTGTGACTCTCTGCTCATATAGGCTATGCATTGATTCACACTGAGGGGTGTGTGTGTGTTTGTGTGTGCACCAGTAGAGTCCATACATTGAGTCACTGTAAGGTGTGTGTGTGTCTCTTTCTGTGTCAGTATAGTCTCTGCGTTGAGTCACAGTGAGTTGTGTCAGAGTTTGTATGTGTTTGT
>NW_020179545.1:0-249 GCF_003031525.2 Neophocaena asiaeorientalis asiaeorientalis | reverse complement strand
TGGACTCATGCAGAGAATTCCTGTCCCTTCAGTATAGCTGGGGCTTAGAGATCTTATAAAAATCTGCATTTTTGACTTTCTGTTTAATTGTTAGTTTTTCTTTGGGAGTGTGCAGACATTTAAACTTTTTATGTGGTAATCACCCCAGGCAGGCAGCAAAGGCCAGCCTGTTAGAGACCATCATGTCCATCTTTCTTTTCATTGCAACAACAGAAGATGCTAACTGAATACCAAGGGTCTGAACATCTT